>NC_134405.1:43538629-43713629 GCF_038048845.1 Mixophyes fleayi
TCTCATGAGATCTCCTCAGTAAGGAGATTACTGCGCGCCGCATAATTGCTACAGAGAGTGGAACAACGAAAGGAGGTAAGTTCACGGGGAAATGGACCTCATGGCTGGGGGGGCCTCATGGAGGGGGCCCTCACAGTATCCTTAGCCCGGGGGCCTCCCTTCCCTTAATCCGGCCCTGGTAATAAGTGTGTGAGTGTATAAGTGTGTAACAAGTTTATAAGTGCAACAACTGTATCAGTGTGTAATAAGTGTGTGTGTGTAAGAAATGTATGAATGTGTAAGAAGTGTGAGTGTATGTGTGTAAGAAGTGTGTGAGTGTGTTACAAGTTTATGAGTGCAACAAGTATATGGGTGTGTAATAAGTGTGTGTGTGTGTGTGTGTGTACAAGTAGTGTATAGGGGGAATTCAATTCCCCCTGAATTAGCGCAGCGTTAAACTTATTACCATTATTATGGTATATTTAACCCGGCTTTCTGCTCGCAGCTCAGAGCTGCGAGCAAAAAGCTGTCGTTGAATCTACAGTAATAACGGTAATAGTTTACAGGCCACATTACTTTTTACAGTAACGCGCCCAATTGAATTCCTCCCTATGAGAGTGTAATAAGTGTTTGATTGTGTAAGACGTGCATGTGTGTAACAATTATGTGTGCAACAAGTGTGTGTGTGTAGGGGTGTAACAAGTGTGTGAGTGTGTAAACAGTGTATGTGTGTAAGTGTAAGAGTGTAACAAGTGGGGGCCTTTGCCTATGCAGACAGCACAGGATGACATGCAGGCTCCTGTCTAGTGTAGACTCTATTGTCCAAGTTTTACTCACAGCCAGGGAGTGGGCGGGGTTTACAGTGACTCCGCCCATCCAAACTAATAGCCTGAAGTCACACATTGCATTGGAAGTGTGGAGCGCAGCTGTCAGTGTCAGGGGAAGAAGGAGATAGGAGACTAACTACAGAATGAGAATAGGTCTACAATAAATCATTTTAAAAACTTTTCTTTTTGCACGTGTGTATGTTAGGGAATTTAGACTGTAAGCTCCAATGGGGCAGGGACTGATGTGAGTGAGTTCTCTGTACAGCGCTGCGGAATCAGTGGTGCTATAGAAATAGCTGCTGCTGCTGCTGATGATACTACTGTGTAAAATCACTGTAGGACCTAAACATTCACTTCCCTAAATGTAGGCGACAGTACAAGTTGACCAGTCAGCACATTACATGACTGTGGCAGTGAATGAGTTAGAGCTCATACAACACGTGTTCTTAAGCCTGGTAAATGTTATGTTGGTCACAGTACACTGCAGTGCTATGAGAGCTCTCAGTAAGAACATACCACTATGAGCAGGGAGGCTTTGACAATACCGTATAGTCTGTTAAAAGCGAGGACAAAAGTACATGGTCTTGTCTTAGTTTTTAACAGGAGTTGTTGTACGAGCCCTACTTGAAAAGCCCAGGATATCTTGCTGGATGTACCAAGTATGAAATGCAACTTGCACATTGACACAGTGGAAGGAGAGTACAATGGCACCATCTAGTGGAAGTACTAGATAAATACATTCTAGCAACTTCGCAAAAACACCATAGAGCTTATTCTCTCTTCACCCTACACAACAATCTCTTACCACCAGTAATAACTCTGCCATCGCCTGCGGTAATCCCTGCCCGGCAGTATGATTCGCTGATTTTTGTCGGCAATGGCTTTATCTTCCTATTCAACAAGTTTCACGGCGGTACCACCACAGTACCTGTTCTGTTATTCCCATCCAAGTTAATGAAAAACATTTCAAAAGTGCTTTATTCAAACATATCTAAGGTTTAAATAAAGCGGTTAACCCTTACAGCTCCAAGCCAGCATAAATAGCAATAATCAGCCTTATTGCCAGAGAAAGGGCTTAATGTGAATTATAAGCTTACAGAGCCATCTGCCTGGGGTCGTTTGTTTTAAGGGGCCTCAAAAAGTTTATTTCTGCTACATAAAGTCAGTAACGTGACCGAGCAGACATCTGTATACTGTAGTTATACTTGTTGTGGCTCCCAAGTGCTGTCTGTGTATAGGTTCTCGTTCTCTTATATAAATTGTCATTGGTACACGACATCATCGCTCACAATGGTTTAGAATTATTCCTAAGATGTAAATATAAAGGTACGTGTGTGGGATCTTATTGCTCCCACCTCTGGAAAAATGCAGCATTTCACGCTCACTGTGCATCTATAATCACCATACCCAGCTCACTGACTAGCACCCATACTTCTGGGTACAGCAGGGAGGACACTAAGGATAAAGACTGAAATGCTGCGACATGAGCAGCTGGTGGGGAACCAATAATTTGATTTAAAACACAGTATTACTAGATTCTGCCCTCCCAAATCCCCCTGTATGAGCCAGCTCCAGGCTCTCTAGACACGTCCCTTATACCGAGACACTTCCATATACTGTGTTGCTGGATCTCTACTGATCTCTCTCTGTTTCGTAATTAGCCTCTCTCTTCAATGCACTGGGCCGCTCTCTAATAACTACAGGGCCGCTCTCTAATAATTACTGGACCCTCCTCTCCCGTGTACTGGGCCACTCTCTCCTGCCTACTGGGCCCTGCTCTCCCGTGTACTGGGCCCTCCTCTCCGGGCCCTACTCTCCCGTGTACTGGGCCTTCTTCTCCCGTGTACTGGACCATCCTCTCCCATGTACTAGACCCTCCTCTCTTACGTCCTAGGCTCTCCTCTCCCGTGTACTGGGCCACTCTCTCCTGCCTACTGGGCCCTCCTCTCCGGGCCCTCCTCTCCCGTGTACTTGGCCTTCTTCTCCCGTGTACTGGACCATCCTCTCCCGTGTACTAGACTCTCCTCTCTTATGTCCTAGGCCTTCCTCTCCCGTGTACTGGGCCTTCTTCTCCCGTGTACTAAACCCTCCTCTCTTATATTCTGGGCCTTCTTCTCCCGTGTACTGGACCATCGTCTCCCGTGTACTAAACCCTCCTCTCTTATATTCTGGGCCTTCTTCTCCCGTGTACTGGACCATCGTCTCCCGTGTACTAAACCCTCCTCTCTTATGTTCTAGGCCTTCTTCTCCCGTGTACTGGGCCTTCCTCTCCCGTGTACTGCGCCCTCCTCTCCAGTGTACTGGGCCCTCCTCTCCCGTGCACTGGGCCCTCCTCTCCCGTGCACTGGGCCCTCCTCTCCCATGTACTGGATCACTAGCTCTGTGTTTACCTTCCATGTATCTAAAGCTGTAGCTACATTTGGGCTGGGCGCACTCATGAGCCTTAGACTGCAAACAAATGCAAAAACCTTGTTTTGCAGAATGAGATGTTTAAATGAGATTTCAAAGCTTGAGACACAATTTACAGGGGCAATCTCTGGATAGTGGGTGGTCGCAGAGACTCTCTGTCCTTGTAACATTTGTTTGTTTTTTTTAGTTACAATAGGATGGAATTTGTACCAGTCAGGGATATTATGACGTAAGCGCATCTATATGTCCATAAATATCTTTGTTATTCAATTATTAAAATACAGAAAAGTGACACATATAGCACAGACAGATCTGTCACTCCCGGACTCTCGTGATAAATTTAAGACATAAATGAAACTGGAAAGAACAGGCCTTGATGATTATGCGGTTATCTAAATGAGACAAGACTGGTGGATTGTCGAGGCTCAGCGGGGAGATTTTGGCAAATACTTCTTGTCTGGCAAATGGACATACCCAGGTTTGCCAAGTTATCCCTTTAATTACCGATGTCAATGACCCTCTTCTGTGGCTAATAGGCATGTTTCTCTGACACACATCCAACTGGACCCACCAAAGTGGGCCGGTGTTTATTAAAGACTTAATATTCTTCACACCTCCCAGCCCCAAAGACTGAGCAGCTACAAACAATGTAAGTGCCAAATACTGGCTCCTATCATAGTGTTCATTAATGTTTACCAAGGGCCTCTATTGCCCATTTAAAAGGTATGGACCTTCGGACCCTTGGTAAACATGAATCAACAATAAGGCCCTTGATAACGTCGTAAGTGGTTAGCACTTCTGCCTTACAGAACTGAGGTCATGAGTTCAATTCCCGACCATGGCCTTATCTGTGTGGAGTTTGTATATTCTCCCTGTGTTTGCGGGGATTTCCTCCGGGTGCTCCGGTTTCCTCCCACACTCCAAAAACATACTGGTAGGTTGACTGGCTGCTATTAAATTGCCATTAGTCTCTCTCTGTGTGAGTGTGTGTCTGTATATTAGTGAATTTAGACTGTAAGCTCCAATGGGGCAGGGACTGATGTGAATGAGTTCTCTGTACAGCGCTGCGGAATTAGTGGCGCTATATAAATAAATGATAATAATAATGTGGGTAGGCTACATTTTTTTTAACCTAGTACCCTAATATTTATAAATATTAAACAAGTAACTATTATCTGGAAATGTTTAAGACATACCCCTAATGTCATCCCCCTGTATTCTCTAGATCTGGTCGTGACTGGGTTGACAACTCTGTGTTTTAAGGCTAAGGATCCCATGATTAGATCTGTCAATTATCTTGCAGCAGAATGTGGTTATCACACACTCTCATCACAGAGACATAATGTATTAAATTAAATGTTTTAAATTAAATAAAATGTGTAGAATTGTGGCTTTAACCATTGTGTGTAATTGTAGATTAGACAACACTATTGTCCTAACGTCTTAACAATCTGAGAAACTTTTCAGCCTGTGTTCAAGATTTATTTCAGGCAGCTGTTTGCTAAAAGTAATCTTAATCTTTTTTTCTGTTGAAGAGACAAAAACTGTACTGAACTGCCTTTTCATGAAGAATTCTATTTTAGCCAGGAATGCATTCAATGGTTGCTCGTTGTATGCTGTCATATTTCTGTGAATGTTCACCCCATATAACTAGCTTGACCCATTAAGCTTCAGCTGTCGTTCTACCTCCTATAGCAGATTACATATCATGCGTAATAAAACAAATAATAATGCCTTTCTGTTATGTCCCAGTATCATGGGTGCTTTCCGCCAGCGAAAGCTAAGTGTATAGAAGTGTGGTCACTTTGCCATGTAAGAACAGATTATTATGTGGCCGTCCGAGCAGGGTGGGGGAAAGGGTTAGGCAGCCTGCAGCATTTCAGTGCTTCTGGAGCTACAACAGACAGTGCATGCAGAAACATGAAGCCTGGACTGGCACAGATTACCCAACACAAGTATAAAGGAAGTATTCTGCATATATATTTAAATGAATTCAATTGTAAAGTTTGATCGGCAACTCTGGACACACATATGAAGCCACCAACGGCAGCTGGCTCCCAAAACAATTATGATCAGATGGAATAGTTTGTTTGTCTGTTCTGAGCCTGAATATTTTGTTTCACAGAAGATAACGCAATTCGTTATGACACGTGGGTAGCTATAACAAGGCGGTTAATCACTGTGACAGGAACGAATGAATGAGTGACTATTTGTGCTGTCATTTTCTAAACGACTATAGGACCAGATGAAGAGCACAGATCTGAAGGTAAATCATATGTAGTGTAAACATGAATGGCCCAACCAGTTGCACCTTCAGTCGTAGGTACAGTCGTTGTAGATAACAGATTGGTCGGAAAATTCTCCAGTGTGTACCTAGCCTTAAACCTAATGCCACATGTACGCCACAATGACTGTCGAATACCGATCCAATCCGATTTGGATACCAGTGATCTGTCATGGTGGAAAATCAGATAGTCAACAGCTGATTTATTAGACATCCTTTTGTTTTTTCCACCCACTGAAGAACCAGATCTTGCCCAATTTGGTTGTACTATGTGTGTGGTTAGACAACAATGACATAAATGTCCACAACTAAGGAAGGGTAACTGGTAGCACCACGTCCTAGTTATCACTACCTACCAGCTAAATATGTCACAATGTCCTAACACTGCCAGCCTCACATGATCTGCTCTCCCTGTAGTGCAGGAATTCAGTCTGACCCTCTAGTATAACAGAAACCGTATACACAATGAGACCTCACTAATTATAGAACCTATTAGTACATATCAACATATGGGTAAACGGCAGCACAGTTTAGAGCACAGTTTGCCCTTTGTATAGTAAGACATTGTAAAGGAAACGTTATTCCATTTAATATCTCTCACAATATTTTTTCTTGGCATGTTCAGTTATACGCACATAGGGCCATTTATGATCGGCATGAAAAATGCATTTGTGTGTGAATGTCAAACATCCCATATCTGACCCCATCAAACCAAATAGTGTGTGTCTCAGACCTACCTGGTGTACAGTTTGCAGCAATGAATGATGGGAGTAGAGTACTAATATACCTTGGCTTGTAATAAATCTATGCAGAAACTTACAGCCAGCTAGGCAGAATCATAATTCCACTCTTTCCCCCCTATAAATTACACTGAAACAGTGCGATACAGATCCAAGTCATCACAGTGCTGAAGAACTTGCAATCAAATCAAGATGCTGGGAAAATCACTGCTGAAACACTACAAAATGCAATACCTATGTGTGGTTATGAATACAGAAATGTGAGTGGGAGTATAAATATACACTACTTACGTCCACACAGCAGATGCAGAGGTAATTTCCCTTGTTGGGGGTGTAAATAATACCATAAGGTACAGTGTAACTTGAATATCTTAAGCACAATATCTGCACAAGTTACACTATTGGAAAGATGCTTATTGCCACATTTTGTGCCTGCGCCCCCACCCCCACCTACCACCCCCCACCCCTCTAGGCGCCAGTGTACAGAGGACTCAGATAACACATGTAAACCATTGGGAGGAAGAAATGCTGTATTGCAGAGCTCCCATTCTCAGATCACTGAAATACACAACTACAGAAGTTCAGGTGCATCATGTATTGCTATCTTGTAAAATGTAAACAAAGACACAAGTTGGCAATACATACACCTTAGCATAAACTTCATATGGTGAACATAGACTTTTTATGGTGAAAGCAAACATTACATGGTGAACGCAGGCTTTACGTGGTGAACGCAGGCTTTACGTGGTGGACGCAGGCTTTACGTGGTGGACGCAGGCTTTACATGGTGAACGCAGGCTTTACATGGTGAACGCAGAGTTTACATGGTGAAAACAGACTTTACATGGTGAAAGCAGACTTTACATGGTGAAAGCAGACTTTACATGGTGAACGCAGACTTTACATGGTGAAAGCAGACTTTACATGGTGAAAGCAGGCTTTACATGGTGAACGCAGGCTTTACATGGTGAAAGCAGGCTTTACATGGTGAAAGCAGACTTTACATGGTGAACGCAGACTTTACATGGTGAAAGAAGACTTTACATGGTGAAAGCAGGCTTTACATGGTGAACGCAGGCTTTACACGGTGAACGCAGGCTTTACACGGTGAACGCAGGCTTTACACGGTGAAAGCAGGCTTTACACAGTGAAAGCAGGCTTTACATGGTGAACGCAGGCTTTACATGTTGAACGCAGAGTTTACATGGTGAACGCAGGCTTTAGATGGTGAAAGCAGACTTTACATGGTGAACGCAGACTTTACATGGTGAACGCAGACTTTACATGGTGAAAGCAGACTTTACATGGTGAACGCAGACTTTACATGGTGAAAGCAGACTTTACATGGTGAAAGCAGACTTTACATGGTGAACGCAGGCTTTACATGGTAAAAGCAGGCTTTACATGGTGAACGCAGACTTTACATGGTGAACGCAGACTTTATATGGTGAAAGCAGACTTTACATGGTGAACGCAGACTTTACATGGTGAAAGCAGACTTTACACGGTGAGCGCAGACTTTACATGGTGAACGCAGGCTTTACATGGTGAACGCAGACTTTACATGGTGAACGCAGGCTTTACACGGTGAATCTAGGTTTTATATGGTGAGCGCAGGCTTTACATGGTGAAAGCAGACTTTACATGGTGAGCGCAGGCTTTACATGGTGAAAGCAGACTTTACATGGTGAACGCAGGCTTTACATGGTGAATCTAGCTGTTATATGGTGAACCCATGCTGCACGCTCCGCGTGGCACCATCCACGTGATGTGATCATACCACCTTTTTCCCCAAAGATAGAAGAAGAGATGATATGGGCTAGTGGAAGGAGCTCTAGACAGGGATCACATGCAGTAATTAGAAGCTATATACAGATTATCTACAATAATAGGAGGTAACAGAATACAACAAAAGGGGTTCTAAGGATGAGTGAAATGGTTAGTATATAATCCTCACCAGAACTGGAGACTCCGGTGTTTGCGGAATTCCCGAATGCTCCTATTTATTCGCAGTTTCTTAAGGTAGCTGGGGGAGGAACACGGGAAGAAGACCGGGGACTGAGGAGATCTCTCCTGGAACTTTGACCGAGGCGCCGGGGGCTCCGCAGTTGCTGGGAGGAAGGCGTCATCCTCGTGCGGCCTCATTCCGGGTGTCAGCTCTGGGATAGTGGGCAAAATACCCGTATTCTGCCCATAGACAGTCTTTAGCTCAGGCTTCTCCATAAACAGGGTTCACAGTAAAATATATAGATGTATGTAAATATATAAATATGTACACACACAGCTCAAGAGGTATTTCTCACCGCAGATCTGTCAATGATATAAAAAACAAGAAAGAAGCCAGAACAGCAGCTGTACTGTCTATATCCAACAGGCCCCAGTTATGGACAGCTGACTTATTTCTCTGCAGGTTAATCTTCTGAGTGCAGAATCTCAGGAATCTGTCGCTGCTCCTTAGTCAAACTGGGAAATGAATAGCTGTAGAAAATTGCGAGGAAGAGTGCGTGATCAGGAGCGGGAGACGTGTGATTAAGACATCTCGCAGGATAAAAACATTCTCCTCTGTTTTTCCCGAATCTCCCCCCTACTCCAATCTTCGGCTCCACGAGCTGCCTGTAGGATGTGGGGAGTTAAGTCGTGGAGTGCGTTCCCCACTCTCACTCTGCAAGACTCAACAGGTGAAGGCGGCAGAAGACCGGGCTTTAAAACCCCGACTGGAGAAACTCCGCTGGAAGTGAGAGCAAAGTTTGTATTCTGCTTACTGAGAACTCTATAGGAAGTCAGCGAGTTTGTAATCCTAAATGGAAACAAGAATTAGAAAGATTCGGGGCTGGTTATTGTTTATCTCACTGCCTGACCACGCTTCTTCCGTCTGCCAGAAAGCAGAAGGGGAGAAACAAATAAGTCAGAGGAGAGAGGGAGGGGGAGAGGAGATACAGAATGAGGAAGGAGGGTAGAAAGAGACAGAGAGACAGCTGCAAATGCATTAAACATAAAACAAGCTTTTAATGAAGAAAGTTCTGTTGCAAATCTGGGGAAAAATGGTTTTGTATATTTCTGGTAGTGCTGTAAAGAATTATTCAGCATTCTACCTACAGAGTAGTACAGGGAGATGGTGGGGTTGAGATAAAGGCAGACAGGAAAGGGTTACACTAGTAACTCTAGCTTTTAGTTTCTCAAGAATGTGAATGAATGAAATATCTGATAGCAGTTCATCAGAATTTGACGTTGCAGTTAGAGCTCACTCTTGGTCAGACTTCCTCTGTGGCACAAGTTTCCACATAGAAGATTCAGAAAAGCACAGCGCAGCACTACCGTTGTAGACTGGTACTGGCTACATGCGGACGTCTGACAGTGGCTGCTACTGTTCTGACAGGTGGAAGACAACCGAGCAATGCAAGTGGCATCTGCCCTGTCATACACAGTGCAGACTAAATATATACTGAGAGGAGTGAAGGGGTCTATACCGTCTACAGGCACCGCCACTGCATACCTCCCAACAGTCCCGAATTAGGCAGGACAGTGCCGAAATGAGGGCTAGGTCCCACCATCCCGATCGGGACAACTTTGTCCTGATCCATGGGAAAGTTGTTAAGTATAGTCTGCTTACTGCTGCTCAGCATTGGGGAGAGGGTGCCAAAGGCACAGGTATGGATGGCAATGATGGTGTTTGGAGGGGAGGGGAGAACAGGGCAGCCTAGCGCTTCATAAGCCCCTTGGCCTGAGGTCGCCTACCCAAATGTTAGGACGTATGTACTGTGTCACCCTGTGGTAGGAGGGACAGACTCCATGTCACATAGCTCCCTCCTGTCTGTGTCTCCTTGTGGTGGGAGGGACAGACTCCACGTCACATAGCTCCCTCCTGTCTGTGTCACCCTGTGGTGGGAGGGACAGACTCCATGTTACATAGCTCCCTCCTGTCTGTGTCACCCTGTGGTGGGAGGGACAGACTCCATGTTACATAGCTCCCTCCTGTCTGTGTCACCCTGTGGTGGGAGGGACAGACTCCATGTTACATAGCTCCCTCCTGTCTGTGTCACCCTGTGGTGGGAGGGACAGACTCCATGTCACATAGCTCCCTCCTGTCTGTGTCTCCTTGTGGTGGGAGGGACAGACTCCACGTCACATAGCTCCCTCCTGTCTGTGTCACCCTGTGGTGGGAGGGACAGACTCCATGTTACATAGCTCCCTCCTGTCTGTGTCACCCTGTGGTGGGAGGGACAGACTCCATGTTACATAGCTCCCTCCTGTCTGTGTCACCCTGTGGTGGGAGGGACAGACTCCATGTTACATAGCTCCCTCCTGTCTGTGTCACCCTGTGGTAGGAGGGACAGACTCCATGTCACATAGCTCCCTCCTGTCTGTGTCACCCTGTGGTGGGAGGGACAGACTCCACGTCACATAGCTCCCTCCTGTCTGTGTCACCCTGTGGTGGGAGGGACAGACTCCATGTCACATAGCTCCCTCCTGTCTGTGTCACCCTGTGGTGGGAGGGACAGACTCCACGTCACATAGCTCCCTCCTGTCTGTGTCACCCTGTGGTGGGAGGGACAGACTCCACGTCACATAGCTCCCTCCTGTCTGTGTCACCCTGTGGTGGGAGGGACAGACTCCATGTCACATAGCTCCCTCCTGTCTGTGTCACCCTGTGGTGGGAGGGACAGACTCCATGTCACATAGCTCCCTCCTGTCTGTGTCACCCTGTGGTGGGAGGGACAGACTCCATGTCACACAGCTTCCTCTAGTCTGTGTCACCCTGTGGTGGGAGGGACAGACTCCATGTCACATAGCTCCCTCCTGTCTGTGTCTCCCTGTGGTGGGAGGGACAGACTCCATGTCACATAGCTCCCTCCTGTCTGTGTCACCCTGTGGTGGGAGGGACAGACTCCACATCACATAGCTCCCTCCTGTCTGTGTCACCCTGTGGTGGGAGGGACAGACTCCATGTCACATAGCTCCCTCCTGTCTGTGTCACCCTGTGGTGGGAGGGACAGACTCCATGTCACACAGCTTCCTCTAGTCTGTGTCACCCTGTGGTGGGAGGGACAGACTCCATGTCACATAGCTCCCTCCTGTCTGTGTCACCCTGTGGTGGGAGGGACAGACTCCATGTCACATAGCTCCCTCCTGTCTGTGTCACCCTGTGGTGGGAGGGACAGACTCCATGTCACATAGCTCCCTCCTGTCTGTGTCACCCTGTGGTGGGAGGGACAGACTCCATGTCACATAGCTCCCTCCTGTCTGTGTCTCCCTGTGGTGGGAGGGACAGACTCCATGTCACACAGCTTCCTCTAGTCTGTGTCACCCTGTGGTGGGAGGGACAGACTCCATGTCACATAGCTCCCTCCTGTCTGTGTCACCCTGTGGTGGGAGGGACAGACTCCATGTCACATAGCTCCCTCCTGTCTGTGTCACCCTGTGCTGGGAGGGACAGACTCCATGTCACATAGCTCCCTCCTGTCTGTGTCACCCTGTGGTGGGAGGGACAGACTCCATGTCACATAGCTCCCTCCTGTCTGTGTCACCCTGTGGTGGGAGGGACAGACTCCATGTCACATAGCTCCCTCCTGTCTGTGTCACCCTGTGGTGGGAGGGACAGACTCCATGTCACATAGCTCCCTCCTGTCTGTGTCTCCCTGTGGTGGGAGGGACAGACTCCATGTCACACAGCTTCCTCTAGTCTGTGTCACCCTGTGGTGGGAGGGACAGACTCCATGTCACATAGCTCCCTCCTGTCTGTGTCACCCTGTGGTGGGAGGAACAGTCTCCATGTCACATAGCTCCCTCCTGTCTGTGTCACCCTGTGGTGGGAGGGACAGACTCCACGTCACATAGCTCCCTCCTGTCTGTGTCACCCTGTGGTGGGAGGGACAGACTCCATGTCACACAGCTTCCTCTAGTCTGTGTCACCCTGTGGTGGGAGCAACAGACTCCATGTCACATAGCTCCCTCCTGTCTGTGTCACCCTGTGGTGGGAGGGACAGACTCCATGTCACATAGCTCCCTCCTGTCTGTGTCACCCTGTGGTGGGAGGGACAGACCCCATGTCACACAGCTTCCTCTAGTCTGTGTCACCCTGTGGTGGGAGCAACAGACTCCATGTCACATAGCTCCCTCCTGTCTGTGTCACCCTGATGCAATCAGAGTGATTTCAAGAAGCTTACTTCAAATCACATGTAAAACCAGGATTTGAAAGCAGAACTTCTAGAGAGGTCTGTGTGAGAGGGATATTATGTAATACAAGTGATCTGTGGGTATGAAGGGAAGAATGAAAACTCAGCTCCCACTCCCTTTCAGGGCTGTGTTTTGGCATAAGAGGGAAATGACTAGAGGGTAAACTCCGATTCCTGGTACAGAGGGGCAGATCACAGACAAACAAATAACACAGTACTGGAGCGTATGGTACTTTAACCCACCATTTCAATACTGTAATTAGTAATTATACTGAGCACACTTTCCTACACCTCATTATATCTGCGATCTGCAGAAATCTGAGTACTGCTCTGTGGAAGAGTCACAGTTGTTTATTCTCACCCTATTCTACAGACCAGGAATCCCTCACCCCAGTCCTCACAAGAAAACATAATCAGCTTACTTACAATTAACTAAAATTGACATACGAGGGAGTAAGTGCACTTGTCGCCTATGCATGTTTACTGCAGTGTGTTATATCACTTCACCACTAGAGGGTGAAGGGAGACCAGTGGCTTCATGAGGTCATAAACTTTGCCCTAGCCATATTTAATACTCAATGGCCGGGATTGTGACAAAATGAGGGGTTAACCTCGTCCTACCGCTACTGCAACTCGTTTCCCACAGAAAATGGACTGTGGACAAGATATTTTTTACTGCTTTGCCTTCCCCAGTTACCCCATGTTCAAGGAAAGGTGGGTATCGGGCATGTTCAAATAAAGGTGAAGCCCTCAGGGAACTTCTCTCGTCAGATAGCCACCTTGTGTTGTCCCCCTCGTATGTGATATCATGTAAACTGTAATTCAATGTATGTATTGAGTAATATCGCATATCTATGGGGCAGCAAAGTAGCCTAGTGGTCAGCACTTCTGCCTTACAGCATTGGGGTCATGAGTTCGATTACCAACCATGGCCTTATCTGTGTGGAGTTTGTATGTTCTACCCGTGTTTGTGTGGGTTTCCTCCGAGTGCTTCAGTTTCCTCCCACACTCCAAAAACATACTGGTAGGTTAATTGGCTGCTATCAAAATTGACCCTAGTCTGAAGCGGAGGCTGTAATGTAGGCCTGCAGTCTTCTTCCTTCCCTATTGTTCCCTGCGGGTCTGTGTCAGTTAAAGCAAGGTGCGGTTAAAGCAGGGACTGGCTACAGCGATCGATGCTTGTATTCTTGTATGTTACTTTACAAATGTTATAGTGTGACTGTTTTAGTCCTTTCATGAATACGATATAGATCTGTTGGTAATTTCTGTTAAATATCCCTCAGAATTTCTTTATTCAGATATTTGCCTGGGTGTGGAAATACTTTCTCAAGTTTACAGTACGGAAGGCAGGTGATAGGCTAAAAGATTCCCGGTGAGCGATGATTTGGTGCAGGAGTCCGCGGCGGTTAACTCCAGGAAGCCAGGAATGGTTAAGTGTTACAGCTCCTGCTGGACTGTTCAAGAAGCAGAGGCTACACTCTCTGCTGGTAGGTGGGGCAAATAGCCGGTGGGTGTCCCAGTATCATGACAGAGCGACACATCTGGGTGGACCACCTATCAATGTCTTGTATGGGGAGAATATATTCAATACAGAGCTCTTGAGGGGGTGAAACCTCCTCAAAAAGGCCGCTCTTGGAAGCTTTAGAGACAGAGCAAATTAACTTACTCTGCACCTACAGTGACACTGAAATCTAGGGTGGCAAGCAAAAACAAAGGTGGTATGCTGCTGGAAATCGTGCTTTCAAAGTTATTTCACTTTAAAATTAGTATTGACCAACAAATCTCCCACCCCTTCCATATAGTAGGACTCTGGGAGCCCCTGCTGTATGTAGCAGGGTTCTGGCATTCACATATCCCTCGCCTCTACAAGTCATCTTCAACCCTGGTCATGTCTCTCCGGAGCAGGGGAGATTTGACACAGCAGATGTGGATGAAAGGCGATTGTTGATTGGAGGAGTTCAGTGTAGCAGGTGCACTTTTAGCATTGCAAACCTAGTTAGCAGCACCATCATGGAGCCAACAGGGGGTGCTATTGGCTGGACATGCACCTATGGTGGCATTATGAAGCCTTGTTATAGCATCAAGGTTATATATGCTGCAATATGGGGCTACAAGGTGGCAGTATATTATCTTTACCAAAGTAAATATGCTAAGAACTCACTTTCCCTATACAAAAAATATTTCATTGTTTGCTATGGCAATACTTTGTTCTCTGTACCGTGCACTGCTCAGAACAATGCAAACTAATCATATCTTCATGTAGTTTCCAAAGTCAATAATCTCAAAAGCATTTTCGAAAGCTCGCATGAATCACAGAAAATATCTAACAAAAGCTTTACTGTAATTGTGTTTTCTGTACACCCCTATGTACAACTCTACAGACACTGTGGCGCCACATAAATAAAAGATAATAATAATAATAGGCCAACTGGGAAATTTGAATGTATATATATTCAAATTTCCTTACCTTTTCCTTATTTCCCTTCCATTTATCCTTTCTGTTATATGCAAGCTACTTACTCAACATATAAAACTGCAAATAGGTGCTTTACATAGGATTTATGTCATAGTATTAGCTTTGTGTGGCTTATAGGAACTCTGTTTCCAGTCATTGGTTAAAACCTGAGAGTGCCCAATACCAATTTATGGCATGGGTTGTAAAAGCTAAAACCTCTTGGAATCTCTCTTTATACTCAATAATAAACCCCTCACATTCGTGATTTTGTGATATCTCTAGACATGTCAACGGGATGACAGGAGGCTGAGCAGCTTGAATATGTTTGAATGAAGGGAAATGTCATATTTTCTCAAATATCATAATTACAGGAGTCATGTCTGGTATGTAAATAAAGGGAAATGTATGACCTGTTGTGTGGAGGTAATATCATCTTTGTAGAACATTCTAGTAAGACGTTAGGCCAGTGTAAAGAAACCCTGACTAGAAAGGTGATTGAAAGTAAAGCATTTACACAGACTTTCCGGTCCTCACATCACAGGAAGGGAGGCTATGGGCACCTGCAGCATGTTTAAAATGTTCAGTAAATCTAACAGATTTGTTCCCTTTTGGGAACCAATTTCATATTGAGAAGTGTTCCAGTACTCATGCCCTCCCACCAGGTAGAAATTCTTGAGTTTACTAATTTTCTGTTGCTTCCCTCCTTTTATTTTATAAGAATATATTGCATTGTATTATATCTTTGTATGCCATTTTTATTGATTGTTTTTTACCTTAAGCATTGTGGATTTATTTTCCATACTAAATTACACTTCATAAGTTCATGTCTCTGTGTTCTTACAAATTCATGTGTCAGACTTAGCTTGGTATTAGGATGCTACATAGCTGAAACAGGGAAGAGCATATGGTTTATGATAACTTTGATGAAAGTAAATGGAGATAGGTTTGTCTAAAGATAGAACCAAAGGCTTCCTGAATAAGTGTCAGCTTTACACAAAAAAACTTGATGGTGGCATAATTGATAAGGCAAAGTTAGCATGTAGCATTGACAGAGAGGGGTTTAATCATTTTTAAACAGAACAGGTAGTTGTTTTTGATTAACCCTTTGCCACACACACATCACACAGGCTCAAGTGAATGCTGGACTGTGACGCTTTCCTTCTCTTTCTTTGTTTGCTTTACATTTCCTCATCTTCATTTTCCTTTTTATTTCTTTGTTTCCTGTTCCTCCTGCATTTCTTTCCATACCTCTTTCTTTTCCATTCAATTCCATTTCCTTAGCTCTTCCTGTTCCATCTTTTCCTTCCTTTTCTTCACTCCTTCCTTTCCCTCATTCAATTTGTTCCTCTTCCATTCTTTGCCTTCTCTCCTTTATTTTCATTTACTTCCTTTCATTCCCCTCCTTCTCTCTTCCCCTTCCCTCTCCTTTCTCTACTCTCCTTCCGTTCCCCTTCTCTCTCATCACTCTGTCTTAATTTTACTTTTTCTGTTATATTTACCTTCCAGATTTCTTTTTCCATCCTCGTGCTGATCTACTTTTGCTTTATTCTCAATTCCTTTTTCATTCTCCTGTTTTCTTATGCTTTCATTTTCCCCTTCCATTATGTCTTTTCTTTCCCTTTTTTTTCTCCATTACTTTCTTTACTCATTGTCTGTCTCGGTGCCTTCTCTCTCCCTCTTCAGTCACATGTCTCTCTTCTACTGCTCTTCCTCCCTGTACATTGTGAATGCTGTAAGTAGACAAACATTCCATCTATAGCTACAATTAGTTTCTTGAATTGCCGACATTCTATGATGAATACTAAGGGGTATATTTACTAAACGGCGGGTTTGATAAAGTGGAGATGTTGCCTATAGCAACCAATCAGATTCTAGCTGTCATTTTGTAGAATGCACTAAATAAATGATAGCTAGAATCTGATTGGTTGCTATAGGCAACATCTCCACCTTTTCAAACCCGCAGTTTAGTAAATCTAGCCCTCAGAGTTACTCATTGGTAACAGGAGGAAAAAACATTTTAGTGCTGGTGTGAGAAGACGAATAAGAAGATTCCCAAAGAGAAACATCCACATAAACTTTTAGTGCGAATTTGAGCCATCAAAATTTTTTCCATTTCCCAACGACATAAAGACATAATTAAAAGGTTTGAGGGAAATCACGTTTCCCAAAAATAAATGTCAGAACTCCCAGGCATAGTTCTGGACTGACTGCATAGCTTCTAAAAAGAGTAAACAACATAATTTGATGCAGACACAGAAACATACTGAACAACACGCTACAACATTTAATAATCCCCCCAAAAAATTGTAGCTGTTTTTTTTTTTTTAAGAGTAATAAAGTCATAATCTTTTCAAATATGTTTCATATTCAGTATTTAAATGTCACACTAACCCAGCAGCTACAAATTTCCAAGCCTCAAAACATCATTAAAATGTATTTATTACTTACACACTATTGAGACTGCTATTTTGTTGGCAGGACTAATATTCCTGTAAATGCTTCCTAGTGAACCGATAAAGTTGTCTTCTCATGAATATTGGTTCAACCAACAAAATGGCTGCCTACATGGAGATGACACAAGTGGGCATAGCCTACACATTGGGGACATACAGACAGATTGATAAGTGTCAAGGTGCTTTGTAGAAGTAAAATACACACCTATTTATAAGTTACTTACTTTCACTAAATCCTTTCACTAAATCCTTTCTGTTCAGTAAACAACATAGAGATGTACTAGGAGATGGCTCATCCAAACCAGTAAAAAATATGTTACTTCAGAAGTTGATAATTATTCTCTCAAAGAGGTCAGTTCTCCACATAGATTAATATAATGGACTTGTACTGGAAAAGGTAGATTTCATGTGTATTCATGTACACGAAATACCAGTTTTTATACGGTCAATCTGCCCTCCCAGCTTCATTTTTATCACAGTAATAATAGAATAATGAACAAACTACGTTAATCTGTGGGTCTCCTGTACCAGAAAGCATGGCTTTGCTGGCACTTGTAGTTGGAAAGCAGCGGGAGATCCCTGGTAGTCTGTCTGTAACGTACAGTACCTTGTCGCTGCAGAATTACACATTCAGGGAATTCAAAGAATATCATAAAACATTGGCTTCCAACCTGTGGAGCAGGGTTCCCGGACCGCTGACACCTGTAACGCTGCGGTATAATTGGTATTTATGAAGAGCTGGTCACCAATTAACAGCCTGGAAGATATTTGGAATAAATCTCCTTGCAGTGACAACATATTTTTATTACTAGCTATAGCCTACAGTTTATTGTTATGATATATGACTGTTGTTGGGGGGCTGATTACCCTGCAACATTTCTCGTCTGTTAATTAGAATGAATTAGCAGTGGGAGAACACTAATCTTCGTGGGGTGAGAAGTATAATCTGACAGCCTCTGATTACTTTTGCAGGTGAGGGGAGATTTCCATGTCTAATAATTGTATTTTCTCCGTGTAATGAAGGCAGCAGGTGGGGAAGGTCACCTTGTGGGACGATCCTATAAGGATTGGTAAGGGGAACTTGTTTTCTGTACACTTATATAACGCTAGAAGAGGAAGAGGCCCGTCCGAGCGGCTGTGACATCACAGTGCTGTATTTAGAACCATTGGGACAAATAGAATGCACTATAGAGTGTGCACAATTTAGGCGCGATGACAGGACCGGGGCATGCCTTATACCTGAGGCACAGTAAGCACTGACTATGTGTCTGAGCTACAAACACAAGATTTTTTTGTGTTGTGGATATATAAATGATCAGTAAGGTATTGTGTTACCGGCCAAGCTGAAACCTCCACAGGAGGTCACCAATCATTCCAAGTACCTAGCTCCACTTCGTGTTGGAGTTTTCACTGATATAACTGAATTGATCTTTCACATAGGATGCACATGTGGGTCATGAACATTCTCAGTTGGGGTAGGTGCCCGTGTAAGCATGTCCTCCTCGACGCCTCACTTTGTGAATAGGACACTGGTAAAGACTCGCAGCGAGTGGCTAATTCTGTACATTTTAGCAGCGGTAACTCCGCCCTCCCTGTAGGAGTCCCTCAGGGCTCTGTTCGCGGCCCTCTACTCTTTTGACTGTATAATTCCTCCCTGGTTGATCTTATCATTTCCTTCAGTCTTCAGTATCACATTTACATCAACAGCATTCAACTCTACAACTTTTCTCCTGATCCCCCCACCACCTCCTCTCTCGTGTTACTGACTGCCTCTCCGTCATCTCCTCTTGGATGTCCTCACGATTTCTCAAAATCAATTTAGCTAAAACTGAACTCATTGTCTTCCCTCCTTCTAGATTCTCATCTCACCTTAATCTCTCTATCAATGTTAACACCACCATCTCATCTGTTCCCCGACTCCACTGCCTGGGCGTCACCTTCGACATCTCCCTCTCCTCTGCCCTTACGTCCAATCCCTCGCCTAATCCTGTCGCTTCCAACTACGCATCCAGCCATCCTTTCCAGCCCTCACCAAAACCACTAACCATACACTCATCATTTCCCATCCTGATTACTGTAAATTTCTCCTCACCGGCCTCCCCTGCTCCCACCTCGCTCCCCTTCGGCTGTAAAACTTATCTTTCTTTCCCACAGCGTTTCTTCTGCCTCCCTTCTTTACCTTGCCTTCCACTGGCTCCCCTTCCCCTACAGAATCTTTTTTAAAATCCTCCCCATCACCTACAAGGCCCTTTCCCACGTAATTGCACCTTATATCTCCAATCTTCTCTCCATTCACATTCCCTCCCATTCCCTGCGCTCGGCCAATGACCGTTGTCTCTCCTCCACTCTGATCACCTCATCCCACTCCAGAATCCAAGATTTCTCCTTATCTGCCCCCCTCCACTGGAACGACCTCCCACGCTCCATCTGACTGTCCCCTAATTTGTGCTCCTTCAAACCAGCACTTAAAACTCAAAGCCTACCATCCTTCCACATAATCCTCTCTACATGCTTGTTCTCATCACCTCTCTCTTCCAGGCCCCGCTATTCACTCCTCCTGCGTTAGATCCCCTCTACTGACTCCCTTTGTGCCAGCTGACTGTCTGCCCTCCCTTTAGGATGTAAGCTCTTCGAGCAGGGCCCTCTTCCCTCCTGTCTCTATACCTATTCTTCTGCCCCAACTTCACAATAAGTTCTATGCCTGGAGCTTCTGGAATCTTGGTATTTGTTTACCGTTCTGTACTGTTCTATCCTGTACGGTCCACTGTTTGTATTGTGTACGTCGCTGCGGAAATCTTGTGGCACCTTATAAATAAAGGATAATAATAATAATGTTATTGATGTGGTTAAGTCTGCTACAATAAGTAGAGAGAAAATATCAAATATGCAGCCCGCACAGCAAGCCTCACTTCTCTACCGCATGGTTCATGGCTGAGGATAAAGGATAAAGAAAAGTAAAGTTAATCAGAAAAGAGATTCTTGGCTAGAGCCCCAATACTGAGCAGCCCCAGGCCTGTACCTCGCTTACTCTGAATGCTAGCTCCATGTTCGGTTATGGCAGTGATCCCAAAAGCTGAATACTGCTGCTTATTTTCACAATTACAGATAATAGACAGCACAGGCATTGTGACAGGTCTCCTTAGGGACGAGTCTTAGCCAGCACTGCACACCTATTGGAAGCCTGTGGGATTGGTGGCAGGAAGAGAATCAGCACACAGAGAGCCTGTATCTCCCCATTCAGCGCTCAGTTATTACCATGTCTGTACATTGTCTGCACAGCAGTAAGGAATCACTGAGGATACAGAGAAAAGACTTGGCCCATCCAGGACTTCAGCCAACAGTTTAATGTCCTGTTTCAGTTCATCAAGATCTCAAGAGATATATAGAAACAGGCTTACAGGGTATAGCATATGCAGTGTACACTGTCCCGATAAAACATAGCGGCAGACATGCTGAATGGTAACTAAACTTGATCTCCCACTGGCAGGTACAAATTGGCAGATCTAGTCCATTTTCATCGAGCACAGTAAGTGCAACTGGACGATCGCTAGATTGTGGACGCTGCATGTATGTGACAGGGAAGGACTGACACCCCTCCAGCCAGTCAGTCACATGGAGCCATAGAGCCAATAGAGGCTGAACTGTGGCATATTACAAACAATGTCAACCTGTAAAGTACATATGTCGCTGTATCTCAGTGAGCTTCAGTGTAATCATGCAGTACACCATTATATATCATTATCTATGTTGGGTGACTAACAATCCGATATCATGGAATCTGGGTGACAATCAGATTGTATGGCTGTGGAGTGAAATGGCTTTAGTTAATGTAAACTATTGTACATTTTGCATTAGAAAACATGATTTTTTTACTGCATTTATTTTGTCCTTTTTTTGCATATACATGTGATTTTTCCTTGGCTATTTACACTGTTCATTGATCTGACCTTATAACAGTCAAATTAGTTATTTAGAAGAAGAAGAAATACGTGTGGCAAGTATTAGAATATCTCCCAACATTTAAAAGCGCAAAATGTGGACAAAATAAGCCCCGCCCCGATTGATGAAACTGTGCCCCAAATCCGACCAGCCACACTCACATCTGATTGAGGCCACACCCACTGTCCTGATAAACCCCGCTCCTTTGGGGGTCCGTAAATCGGGACTATTGACAGGTCTGCATTAGTGGCTTAACTCAATGTTAGGAAGATATAAAGGCCACAAACTAACACCTATGGACCTCAATGTACTTGGAGAACTCTTCTGTTACCTGAGCCCCAGAGGACACTCTTCCAGGCCCTAGAAGGGCCTTATCTCCTCCTAGGGGATCTCTGGAAGAAACCATGGATTGTGGATTCTAAGCTTACTAGAGCTACTAGTCCTTACACCCACTACAACCCCCCCTGCTTCAGTCACTATTTGGTATGACCCAAGGACCTGGTATGCGAGTAGCTTGGGGCCTATATAGAGGAGAGAGGATCTGACAGAGTAAAAATAGTGTACGTCATTGGATCACCTAATCCCTGACACTGCATTACAACACACAATGTCCAATACGTACGTGTGTGTGTTTTCACAGCTGTTGTATATATCAGATTACTTTGCGCTTTAGGGTAAGTTGTCCTTAAAATATCCAGTGAGGTTTCTACACAGGCTACTGGTACAGAAAGCGTTAAGTGAGTTTAGTAGCTTCAACAGGCCCCTGGGGTACAGTACCTGCGCTGCACTTACATTCACAGGTTTGGCTCTGGCTTATTTCAACATCATCCAGCCTACTTCAACATGCACATTGTGACACTTTCCACAACACATTTAGGATATTACAGAGCTTTGGTCTTTCTTTCTGAGTTACAGAGTCTGCGGCAGCATTAGAAGAGAGAACATCTTCCAGATATACCAGTGATTTAACAGTACGTCTGTACACAAGATACTGCCATATAAGTCTCCTACTCTGTTTGTTGGGAGATTACAGACAGCACGGTGTGATCATTGGCTCCCACAAACATCACAAAACTAGTTCTTTTCTCCTCCAGTTCTCTTTTCTACTCTCTCTCTTTCTGCCCCCCTTCTCACTCTCTTGCTTCCCGGCTCTCTCGGTTTCTCCCCCCAGCTCTCTCTCCTCCTCCAGTTCTCTCTCTCTCTTCGTCTTCCACCTGTCTCTTTATCCCCAGCTCTGTGTCTTTTTCCCCAAGTACTCTCTCTTTCTCCCCCGTTCCCTCTCTTTCTCCCCAGATGTCCCATTCACCATCAGCTCTCTTTTCTCCTCTAGTTCTCTATCCCTCTTTCTCCCGCAGTTCCCTCTCTATGTACCCCAGCTCTCTCTTTTCCCCCCAGCTGTCTCTTTCTCCTTCAGCTCTATTCTCCTCTAGTTCTATCTCCCCCCCCCAGCAGTCTCTTCTCCACAATTGCCACCCCCACCTCTGTCTCTATCTCCTCAAGTTCTCTCTCTGTCTTCTTCTTCCCTAGCTCTGTCTTTTTCTACCTCAGCTATGTCTCTTTCTCCCCAGCTCTGTCTCTTTTTCTCCGCCAGCTCTCTCTTTCTCCTCCCAGCTCTCTCCCACATGCTCCCCCAGCTCTCTCTGTCTCCCCCAGCTCTGTCTCTTTCTCCTGCCAGCTCGGTCTCTTTTTCTCCGCCAGCTCTCTCTTTCTCCTCCCAGCTCTCTCCCACATGCTCCCCCAGCTCTGTCTCTTTCTCCTCCCAGCTCTCTCCCACATGCTCCCCCAGCTCTCTCTCTGTCTCCCCCAGCTCTGTCTCTTTCTCCTGCCAGCTCTCTCCCTCTTTCTCCCCCCAGCTCTCTCTGTTTCTTCCTCTACCATTGGGTTAGGTCTTTTATATACTGCCATATCATCACCGCACATCTGGCTTTCCCAAGTCCAGTAAATAGAGGAACAGCCTTGGGCGCCTACTTGTAGAAGAACGAGATTGCTCTGTGTCATTGTACAGTACATAGACATTCAATAAGGGTGTAATGTTCGCACTGGTAAGATACAACAAAGAGTGTTTTGGTTGGCACAGATTATACCTATGTATTCAGCTTCACACCATAACATGCAACAGAAACAGTAATTTGCTAATTAAGCTCCAGCAGCCACTGAACCTTCTGTGCTTGAGGAGTAATGAGTTTGCACTGTTCCAGATTTATTCTAGTATGTACTCGTTTCACCTTCATTTACTACAACAAAGTGAGGTAAGTCTACAAAGAGATCTTGTTACGTTAAGTGTCTAAAACACCTACTAGCATGTGCAAAGGATAAAAACTTTGCACCAATATCCCCCACATTGGATGGTTGGATATCCCCCACATTGACATTAGTTAATGAAATCAGATGGGAGAGTTGCCTCTTGATGGGGCATAACTGGCAGGAGGTCATATGAGCACATTGTCTCGTGATTATGAGACACCCTTTTGACCAAGTAGTGGAGGATTGCCGTAATACCAGCTGCAGACAACAGGTGGCAGTGCACCATTGACACTGACAATTTAATTTTTTTTTTTTATTGAAGGCCCGGTGTGTAGATTTTGTTAAGTTTATATTGCATTTAAATCTAAGTTTAGAGAACATATTACATCCTGAGGCTAATCATTGAATGTAATATCTCAGACATTGCAGTGCCAGGTAGGAAAGGGGGCTGGTTTACCCCCTGTCAACATGTGCGTCAGTAACAGCATATAAAGAGAGTTCTTTTTGACCATGCAATGTATTATACCATCTGTAGTTCTGAAGAACACTTGTATCTCAAAATAGTGTGTTAAAGTCCTTGTAAGAACCCCTCAAGCCAATAACCATCACTGCTTGAAGATTCTGCCTGACGCCTATTGCCTGCTGTATCCTGTGACCAACAGATAAGAGCTTACACTCTAATCTGTTCCCCTGGCTGTCCTGTGTTGAACCCAACGTCTCCATGTCAACACTCTGCCTGCTACCCAGCAGTCCTGATCTATAGTAAGAGGTCAGGAGATACCTACCAGCCCACAGCAAAGAGGCGTTGCAGCAGCTATACCAGCTACCCCAAGTAAACGGTTGTAGGTGCTGTGAATGAACCTAGTGGTGGCACAGAGATTCTCCTACAACTATTATGCAGTTGGCATCCGCAGTCTGCGACTGTCTGGTGGCAGGTGACACTAGTAGGAGTGGTCAGTAGAAGTCGGTTACGGACGGTGAGATAGAAACCCAGATATACTGTGCAGGAAGAACATCCCTTCAACCTCCCTCAACAGACCGGGTGGTGAAGTATGCCCGCCCGGGATTGCTGGCATGCCGCTAGTGCAAAACCACAAAAGTGCAAAAGGGTGCGGCAACTTCAAGCAGATTGTTTAAATAATCTGATTTACTGAAGAGTATATATCCCCAGTAACATAATCTTGCTTTTTGCAAGTTTCACACCTTCTTGGTGGACAACTACGCTTATGTCCCAAAGAGTAATGAAATGTAATGTGGGGTATCAGCCTTTATGTCATCATACTTATTTATACTGTATTTTTCCTAACTGTGTTCTTGCTTTATGTTATGTCACAGGAATGAGTGAACTGCATCTCATGGAAATAAGG
Source organism: Mixophyes fleayi (assembly GCF_038048845.1). NCBI lineage: Eukaryota > Metazoa > Chordata > Amphibia > Anura > Limnodynastidae > Mixophyes > Mixophyes fleayi. Next base: position 43,563,500 of record NC_134405.1, read on the forward strand.
GGATAATTCCTGATTCAGGACGCTGATAAAATTAGAGAGTTTTGTGCATGGTAAAAGCTGTCTGACACCTAAGACATTAGGGGACATGTGATGATCATTATAACTGTACAGCCCAGTGTGATCACTATCGGTGTACAGATACTTGTGATAGGATGGACCGCCTATGCCACCATGTCTGCACCCAGTGCAGTGTGATCATTATTAGTGTATAGATACTCAGTATCATTATACAGTGCAGTGTGATCATTATCAGTGTATAGATACGCAGTATCATTATACAGTGCAGTGTGATCATTATCAGTGTATAGATACTCTGTATCATTATACAGTGCAGTGTGATCATTATCAGTGTATAGATACTCAGTATCATTATACAGTGCAGTGTGATCATTATCAGTGTATAGATACTCAGTATCATTATACAGCACAGTATGATCAGGTGATTGCATCTGTGTTTTATACTGTCTGCAATCTAAATTCACCTCCTACTAAGCTGAGCATGTAAATCTGTCTTCATTACACTAATTGCTGCTTCATTAACTGTTGTTCTAACTGTGCACAGTCTGTACTCCTTGGACACCCACCAGCTACTGGGGCATAACTCTGCCACACTGCACAGTAATACTGAGTACCTACTATTATATAGTGGCAATGATCATACTGCACTGTATAATGATACCGAGTATCTATACACTGATAATGATCACACTGCACTGTATAATGATACTGAGTATCTATACACTGATAATGATCACACTGCACCGTATAATGATGCTGAGTATCTCTATACACTGATAATGATCACACTGCACTGTATAATGATACTGAGTATCTATACACTGATAATGATCACACTGCACCGTATAATGATACCGAGTATCTATACACTGATAATGATCACACTGCACCGTATAATGATACCGAGTATCTATACACTGATAATGATCACACTGCACTGTATAATGATACCGAGTATCTATACACTGATAATGATCATACTGCACTGTATAATGATACCGAGTATCTATACACTGATAATGATCACACTGCACCGTATAATGATACTAAGTATCTATAAACTGATAATGATCACACTGCACTGTATAATGATACCGAGTATCTATACACTGATAATGATCACACTGCACTGTATAATGATACCGAGTATCTATACACTGATAATGATCACACTGCGCTGTATAATGATACCGAGAAACTATACACGGATAATGATCACACTGCACTGTATAATGATACCGAGTATCTATACACTGATAATGATCACACTGCACTGGTTAATGATACCGAGTATCTATACACTGATAATGATCACACTGCACTGTATAATGATACCGAGTATCTATACACTGATAATGATCACACTGCACTGTATAATGGTACTGAGAATCTATACACTGATAATGATCACACTGCGCTGTATAATGATACCGAGTATCTATACACTGATAATGATCACACTGCACTGTATAATAATACTGAGTATCTATACACTGATAATGATCACACTGCACTGTATAATGATACAGAGTATCTATACACTGATAATGATCACACTGCGCTGTATAATGATACTGAATATCTATACACTGATGATGATCACACTGCACTGTATAATGATACTGAGTATCTATACACTGATAATTATCACACTGCACTGTATAATGATACCTAGTATATATACACTGATAATGATCACACTGCGCTGTATAATGATACTGAGAAACTATACACGGATAATGATCACACTGCACTGTATAATGATACCGAGTATCTATACACTGATAATGATCACACTGCACTGTATAATGATACCGAGTATATATACACTGATAATGATCACACTGCGCTGTATAATGATACTGTATATCTATACACTGATGATGATCACACTGCGCTGTATAATGATACCGAGTATCTATACACTGATAATGATCACACTGAGCTGTATAATGATACTGAGAAACTATACACGGATAATGATCACACTGCACTGTATAATGATACCGAGTATCTATACACTGATAATGATCACACTGCACTGTTTAATGATACCGAGTATCTATACACTGATAATGATCACACTGCACTGTATAATGATACCGAGTATCTCTATACACTGATAATGATCACACTGCACTGAATAATGATACCGAGTATCTATACACTAATAATGATCACACTGCACTGTATAATTATACCGAGTATCTATACACTGATAATGATCACACTGCACTGTATAATGGTACCGAGAATCTATACACTGATAATAATCACACTGCACTGTATAATGGTACCGAGTATCTATATACTAATAATGATCACACTGCACTGTATAATTATACCGAGTATCTTTACACTGATAATGATCACACTGCACTGTATAATGATACCGAGTATCTATACACTGATACTAATCACACTGCGCTGTATAATGATACTGAGTATCTATACACTGAAAATGATAACACTGCGCTGTATGATGATACCGAGTATCTATACACTGATAATGATCACACTGCGCTGTATAATGGTACCGAGAATCTATACACTGATAATGATCACACTGCACTGTATAATGGCACCGAGAATCTATACACTGATAATGATCACACTGCACTGTATAATGATACCGAGTATCTATACACTGATAATGATCACACTGCACTGTATAATGATACCGAGTATCTATACACTGATAATGATCACACTGCACTGTATAATAATACTGAGTATCTATACACTGATAATGATCACACTGCACCGTATAATGATACCGAGTATCTATACACTGATAATGATCACACTGCGCTGTATAATGATACCGAGTATCTATACACTGATAATGATCACACTGCGCTGTATAATGATACTGAGTATCTATACACTGATAATGATCACACTGCACCGTATAATGATACCGAGTATCTATACACTGATAATGATCACACTGCACCGTATAATGATACCGAGTATCTATACACTGATAATGATCACACTGCACCGTATAATGATACTGAGTAATGATAATGATTATACTGAACTGTATGTTTGTTTAGCAATGTAATGTTTTGATAATGTTGGTAAATCAGTGTAGCTTACACTTATTGTGCTACAGAACACAACTTATCATGCAGCCAGTGACTGAGTCATCCCGACCTTTCTCTAGAACAGAAGTGTCAGCTCAGTGGACCAGCGGTGATATGCATCCCGGGCAGTCATCTCTGACTATTTATAACGGGCAGCTCTCTCTATAGCTGGACAATCATGAAGTTATCATGGTAATACAACATGTGCACATTGCCCCATTTATCAAACAGCGATGGCGGAGAGTGAGTGTGAGTAACTAACTGCTTTCCTGGTTCACTCTCCGTAGTTGTATAATATGTGCAGTTCAGGCTTACCACAGGGTAATAGGATAACACGCCCTATCACTGGAGTATCACCCGTTGTCACCAGCAGTATCACTCACCGCTCTCTGATAAATAGACCACTGTATCTCTTTGCAGTAAGGGCAGTCCAGGCTGAAGCTGCTTATATCACATTTTTTCTTCTTCCCTCTACACTTGCAGCTACAGCTGTAAACCACTAGAGGGCAGTCTAGGCAATATCTGTCTGTAATAGTTATTTGACCTTAACTCTGAAATGTCACCATTTCTTCACTTTTCGTAACCCGAGCTGTCCTTGATTTGGCCTCTAGTAGTGTAATAAGCCCTTTTAGTTAGATAGTATCACCCTACATTTCCATATCTTCTAGAAGTTCCTAGTTCATATTTTGTAGAGCTCCACTTTGCTTTTTGTATTAATCGTTTGCAGATTACTAGTTTAACGTCTTCTCTAGATATGCAGAACATTGCTCTGTTCCACCTACCCCTTGGATGATAGGATTTTAATCCATTTTGCAGAACATCTCCTACTTGTACAGTGCCTAATCCATTACACACGTAGGACTGGCTGTGTCGTTCCACAATAATTATAACTGTCACAGTTAATTGACCATTTTTCATCATGTAGAACTGCCAATTAAAGTCATTGTATCAGTACAGAATTAGCATTTGCAGTGTAATCCTAATTAATGTGCCTTATCTGCCTAGCCTGTGCATGACGCCACATAAATGTTTTATTCTTTTATTCAAACACCTCCGACCTAGAGATGTCAGTAAGCCTAGCGTGGTGGCAGATGTATGTGTGATGTCCCAAAAATGTTGGATTAAACACAGAGCCTAGGAGGTATATTATTTACTAAACTGCGGGTATCGAAAAGTGGAGATGTTGCCTATAGCAACCAATCAGATTCTAGCTGTCATTTTGTAAAATGTACTAAATAAATGATAACTAGAATCTGAATGGTTGCTATAGGCAACATCTCCACTTTTTCAAACCCGCAGTTTAGTAGATATTCCCCTTGAGCTTGTCATGGTGAGAGGGATCCTTAGTGACATTGTTCACAGAGGTCGCAGCCGCGGTGGGGACCAGGCACCTATATAAATAGTACCGGCTGGATATATAATATAAAGACTACCCCAGGGGCACATAGGCACGATAAGCACCCAACTGCGAAGGACAATCAATATGCCCAGCTGGAGAGGAGGGGTGAAGGCGTTCCTAGCAAAAAAAAGAAAAGAAGAAGAAAAAAAAAAGAGGGGCGAAAGTCCACCTTCAGATGACTTTATCTTACAGGCAGATTATTGCTGCTGCTCTTAGACATGGCTATAGCCTGTGAGCTTGTGAGCAGGGCCCTCTTCTCACTGAGTCTGGTAATGTGCAGTCCTATTTCAGTACTGTCTTTCTTCCCAATTGTATCTGCTGCTTAGGTGATGGCGCTATGTAAATAAGTGTTAATACATAATAATCCAATAACATATACCATATATACAATGCCCAGACCTGAGATGATCTATTATCATATCATAATAACAAGTCTGCATGGAAGATAAAGTTGTCTGAATGTGTAAAAACCCAAGTGGAAGGAAGCACCTTATAACGCACGCACTGCATTATATTACTATATGCTGCATTGTATTACTATATGGTGCATTATATTGCTATATGCTGCATTGTATTACTATATGGTGCATTATATTGCTATGTGCTGCATTGTATTACTATATGCCGCAATGTATTACTATATGCTGCATTGTATTACCATATGCTGCATTGTATTACTATATGCTGCATTGTATTACCATATGTTGCATTGTATTACTATATGCCGGATTGTATTACTATATGCCGGATTGTATTACTATATGTCACATGATATTACTATATGCCGCATTATATTACTATATGCCGCATTATATTACTATATGCCGGATTGTATTACTATATGTCACATGATATTACTATATGTCGCATTATATTACTATACGCCGCATTATATTACTATATGCCGCATTGTATTACTATATGCCGCATTATATTACTATATGCCGCATTGTATTACTATATGCCGCATTGTATTACTATATGCCGGATTGTATTACTATATGTCGCATGATATTACTATATGTCGCATTATATTACTATATGCCGCATTATATTACTATATGCCGGATTGTATTACTATATGCCGGATTGTATTACTATATGCCGGATTGTATTACTATATGTCACATGATATTACTATATGTCGCATTATATTACTATATGCCGCATTATATTACTATATGCCGCATTGTATTACTATATGCCGCATTGTATTACTATATGTCACATTGTATTACCATATGCTGCACTGTATTACCATATGCTGCATTGTATTACTATATGCTACAATGTATTACTATGTGCTGCATTGTATTACTATATGCTGCATTGTATTACTATATGCCGGATTGTATTACTATATGTCGCATTATCTACTATATAAATGCCTAGTGGCGTGAGTGGGGAAAAAAAAAACCAAGCTGCAGCGCCACCTGCTGGGCAGAGTTATACGCTGACCTATATATTTCTTGAAGGAGAAGTGACAGTTGGGAGTGGTTGGTGGTTGGTGGTTGCCGGGGGTGACAGTGGGGAGTTTTTAACACCTTAAGTAGCTTGATGAAGGATGTGGCGATGAAGATGAAGGATGATTTGATGGAGAAAAATGATGAGGTGGTGACATGTGGACAAAACCACGTTAAAAAAGGGCGCTTGCGTCGGGAAGTAACGCTCTTCCCCTGAGGAGGCCTGGGCTATGGCCCAAATGCATGACAAGAACCTTTTTAACACCTAAAGTAGCTTGATTTGACTAGAATGCATGAGTATTATGCACGGGTTAACTTGTATTACTATATGCTGCATCGTATTATTATATGCTGCACTGTATTACCATATGCTGCACTGTATTACTCTATGCTGCCCTCTGGTGTCACGGGTCTGAGTCCTGTGAAGACATGTCTTACACGGTGTCTTACACGGTAATACTATGCACAGTTCCATACTGCTGCTCTCGCATTTGCCTTTTTTTTTTTTTTTGTTGCCCAACTCCTCTTATAGACGTCTGCGCCTCCGCCACCTTGCTTTGTAAAGCTGTGCTCTTTGGCGGAAATGTATGCGCACGTGCGTAAATCGTAGGTACACATCGCAGCCGCTGGTGTCTCTGGTTCAGCCTATAAAACGGCTGCCCCCACTGCGTGGTCTGTTGTAAGTCGCATGCATATTATTTGCTGTTTAAAGGGGTTATTTATCCTGTCACTGCTAAGGGCAAGACCCAATCATCATCATCAGCTAACAAGGCTCTGGGGATCAGTATTTTCTTCCTCTGTCATGGGAGGAAGGTGGAGGGGGGGGCAGTGACATCATCGTGCACATGAAAAATAACTGACATTGATGATATATTATGAGACCAGCCCAAAAGGGGCCAAAACAGGCTCATTATGGGTCTGAAACAAGGCTTGACAGAGAAAGGGTTATACACAGGTGCAACATAATGTAAGTAGTATCAATAAATACAAGTGGGAGACAATACCTCTCATGCAGCTCTCAAGTGCAGGCCGAGTAAAAGCCTAAATGCAATGTTCAGTTCTAAAAGTAGAGCCAGCACCTACACCCAGCTGGACCATGCGCATACTGCTCACCTGAGATATAGCCACAGAGCGATAATCTTCACAGCAGCACAGAGTATTTGACCATATGGGAGGCATGGACCTGTCCATTCATGTGATTGTGTCGGTGAGGACAGGCCTACATGTGACAGGGGCAGTGACATAATGTGTGGTGGGGAATGGAGACAGCAGGAAGCCACAGACTGAGTTATATAGTGGAACAAGCAGGGTCACCAGCAGCACAGAGTATATCAGGAGATGAGTGGTGTCTTAGTGAGGACAGTGCTGCATGTGACAGGTGCAGTAACATAATGGGAGGAGTGAGTATAGACAGCACGGGGTAAATGTATCAAGCTGAGAGTTTTCCAGCGGGTTTGAAAAACCAATCAGATTCTAGCTATCATTTATTTAGTGCATCCTACAAAATGACAGCTAGAATCTGATTGGTTGCTATAGGCAACATCTCCACTTTTAAAACCCGCCGAAAAACTCTCAGCTTGATAAATTTACGGCCAGGAAGCTACAGAGAGTTAGATAGTATAACAAGCTGATTAGTGATGCAAGATCCTTGTCAAACTAATGTGGAACATTGTGTTGGTCAGACACAACTGTAGTTCATACATCCTTTGCATTACATTGCAAAGTAACCGCATCTTCATTCATGTATGAGAGCAAGAAGACGTTTGCAAATATTGGCCACTAGATGGCTCTGCAGGCACAGACTATCATGGAATGGTAATTTTACACAGAAAAAGAACCATGTTATAAATTCTTTTTTCCCCCCTTTCCGTTAAGTTCTTATTTTAGTTTGCATTTGTCTATGTGCACACATACTTGGTACAGCTTGTGAAGTGGCTGTTTTGTTTCGTAGTGAGATCCTTTATGTATAATTTCACATGCAGAATTCTTATTCCAGGGACGTTTCTTTTGATTTGGAAGCTGTAAATCATAAGTTCAGCATCAGAATCTCCTGCATCCATGAGGAGCGGGTCTCCCTTCATCGTACAGCCACACCTGAGTGCTGAATATGTATCAATATCTATGTACGGGTTGTGGATCCATAATCATCTGCACATCACACATTATAACCTCATATATTGCAATCACATGACCCTTCTGTCAATCCACACGCTTAGCATAGATAAGCCCAAGAAACCTTTATATTTTAAAAACAGTTATGGCTTGGTAAAGCAATGCAGGGAATATAATAGCTCCAACTAATGTTAATAGATGCAAATATACAAATATAGTTCTTTGTGCAGAATGACTGATGTCAGTATGTTAGTCTGCATAATATAGTAAAAATAAATGTTACGAATATGCTTGTATATATTTTACTATAATTGTAAACTGAATATTTTCCATATTGGATAAAAAATATCATGGGCCAGAACCACTTTCTAATTTTTCAGCCCATTTCAAGGGCTTTAACTAGCCCTGCCCCCACCCCATGCAGTGATTCCATGGTGTCTCACCTTGGGACCTCCCGTGTTATGTGTACTGAAGAGCAAATCCACCATGTCTGGCTGCATGGAGGGGAAACAAGGAACTGAACCTCCCTTAGCTATTTAAGCAGCTAGGACGGAATGTTTGCGTCATCTGATCGGATTGGCCGCAGCTCCTGACCAATTAGGGACAACATTCACAACACACCTTCAGAGTAGGGTGTGATATCCTCTCTATGTTGACAGATATGCCAGACTTGCACCTAAGTACAGGTAACTAACTGTGAGGGCCCCACTGAAAGGTTACATGAGGCTTGTTAAGGAAATATGTGTGAGATTGTCAATGAACACTTTTCAAAACCAACATACTTCTCCAAGGAAGTGCTAAGAAAACGGCATATAAGAAATAGAGACCGACCTAATCAGAAGAGGGTAAATAAAGCTTATAAAGCCATAGTGGGAAAAAAAAATGACAAAGAAGAGGGTCCTTAATTCACAATGCCAGGGGCCAACAACCTGCAGAGACTGTACCCCAAGTCAACCAGCAGCTCCCGCTCCAAGTCAGCGATCACCAGGATACTGTACAGCCTATCACTCACCAGGATACAGTACAGCCTATCACTCACCAGGATACGGTTCAGCCTATCACTCACCAGGATACGGTTCAGCCCATCACTCACCAGGATACGGTACAGCCCATCACTCACCAGGATACGGTTCAGCCTATCACTCCCCAGGATACGGTTCAGCCTATCACTCACCAGGATACGGTTCAGCCTATCACTCACCAGGATACGGTTCAGCCTATCACTCCCCAGGATACGCTTCAGCCTATCACTCCCCAGGATACGCTTCAGCCTATCACTCCCCAGGATACGCTTCAGCCTATCACTCCCCAGGATACGCTTCAGCCTATCACTCACCAGGATACGGTTCAGCCCATCACTCCCCAGGATACGGTTCAGCCTATCACTCCCCAGGATACAGTACAGCCTATCACTCACCAGGATACGGTTCAGCCTATCACTCACCAGGATACTGTACAGCCTATCACTCCCCAGGATACGGTTCAGCCTATCACTCCCCAGGATACGGTTCAGCCTATCACTCACCAGGATACTGTACAGCCTATCACTCACCAGGATACGGTTCAGCCTATCACTCACCAGGATACTGTACAGCCTATCACTCCCCAGGATACGGTTCAGCCTATCACTCCCCAGGATACGGTTCAGCCTATCACTCACCAGGATACTGTACAGCCTATCACTCCCCAGGATACGGTTCAGCCTATCACTCACCAGGATACTGTACAGCCTATCACTCCCCAGGATACGGTTCAGCCTATCACTCCCCAGGATACGGTTCAGCCTATCACTCACCAGGATACTGTACAGCCTATCACTCACCAGGATACTGTACAGCCTATCACTCACCAGGATACAGTACAGCCTATCACTCCCCAGGATATGGTTCAGCCTATCACTCCCCAGGATACGGTTCAGCCTATCACTCACCAGGATACTGTACAGCCTATCACTCACCAGGATACTGTACAGCCTATCACTCACCAGGATACAGTACAGCCTATCACTCACCAGGATACGGTTCAGCCTATCACTCACCAGGATACGGTTCAGCCCATCACTCACCAGGATACGGTACAGCCCATCACTCCCCAGGATACGGTTCAGCCCATCACTCACCAGGATACGGTTCAGCCTATCACTCCCCAGGATACGGTTCAGCCTATCACTCACCAGGATACTGTACAGCCTATCACTCACCAGGATACTGTACAGCCTATCACTCACCAGGATACGGTTCAGCCTATCACTCACCAGGATACGGTTCAGCCTATCACTCACCAGGATACTGTACAGCTTATCACTCACCAGGATACTGTACAGCCTAACAGTCACCAGGATATGGTTCAGCCTATCACTCACCAGGATACGGTTCAGCCTATCACTCACCAGGATACGGTTCAGCCTATCACTCCCCAGGATACGGTTCAGCCTATCACTCACCAGGATACGGTTCAGCCTATCACTCACCAGGATACGGTTCAGCCTATCACTCACCAGGATACTGTACAGCCTAACAGTCACCAGGATACGGTTCAGCCTATCACTCACCAGGATACTGTACAGCCTAACAGTCACCAGGATATGGTTCAGCCTATCACTCCCCAGGATACGGTTCAGCCTATCACTCACCAGGATACGGTTCAGCCAATCACTCACCAGGATACTGTACAGCCTATCACTCACCAGGATACTGTACAGCCTATCACTCCCCAGGATACGGTTCAGCCTATCACTCACCAGGATACGGTTCAGCCTATCACTCACCAGGATACTGTACAGCCTATCACTCACCAGGATACTGTACAGCCTATCACTCACCAGGATACAGTACAGCCTATCACTCACCAGGATACGGTTCAGCCTATCACTCACCAGGATACGGTTCAGCCCATCACTCACCAGGATACGGTACAGCCCATCACTCACCAGGATACGGTTCAGCCTATCACTCCCCAGGATACGGTTCAGCCTATCACTCACCAGGATACTGTACAGCCTATCACTCACCAGGATACGGTTCAGCCTATCACTCACCAGGATACTGTACAGCCTATCACTCACCAGGATACAGTACAGCCCATCACTCCCCAGTATACAGTACAGCCTATCACTCCCCAGGATACGGTTCAGCCTATCACTCACCAGGATACTGTACAGCCTATCACTCCCCAGGATACGGTTCAGCCTATCACTCCCCAGGATACGGTTCAGCCTATCACTCACCAGGATACTGTACAGCCTATCACTCACCAGGATACGGTTCAGCCTATCACTCACCAGGATACTGTACAGCCTATCACTCCCCAGGATACGGTTCAGCCTATCACTCACCAGGATACTGTACAGCCTATCACTCCCCAGGATACGGTTCAGCCTATCACTCACCAGGATACTGTACAGCCTATCACTCCCCAGGATACGGTTCAGCCTATCACTCACCAGGATACAGTACAGCCTATCACTCACCAGGATACTGTACAGCCTATCACTCCCTAGGATACGGTTCAGCCCATCACTCCCTAGGATACGGTTCAGCCCATCACTCCCCAGGATACGGTTCAGCCCATCACTCACCAGGATACGGTTCAGCCCATCACTCCCCAGTATACAGTACAGCCCATCACTCCCCAGTATACAGTACAGCCCATCACTCCCCAGGATATAGTACAGCCTATCACTCACCAGGATATAGTACAGCCTATCACTCACCAGGATACGGTTCAGCCTATCACTCACCAGGATACGGTTCAGCCTATCACATGCCTCCAGTACGTTGAACGTGGGAAAGTATTCTCACAACCAGACAAATATCTTTTGAAGCCTCATCCTACCCTACCCTAAAAAGACGGCTGTATTGCTGCATACAACAGTGGCAGATGGACAGATCTCATTCCCCACAACTGGAACAAAAGTTCTGACTGTTGGGATGGTGGGACAGTGCCCTCCAATCAGGACAGTTCATGTGATAGATCCGTGGAATCTTCTCACAGCAGTTGTGGAGGGGACTCAGAGTACGTCACATTCTATGTTTCTGCATACATGAACTAAACGCAATGTAGTATTTCCTCTGTGTGCGGTATGATATTCGGCATGTAAAGTTCAACTTCCATTTAACCCCAGTTTTGGTTTTGAATTGTTCATATTTAACAGAACAGGAGGGTTATGTTGATTATATAATTACACATTATACCTATAATGTATTCACCCACCAGTACTATTACAGGGAGTGTGTGTGGTTCACAGAAACTCCATTTTAAAACCAGAAATGTAAAAATAAAATAAAATATGAGACGGGGCACAGATGTCGCATGGCTGAGCGCATTCATTTTATTACAGTAATGTTATAATCCCATAAGTGGGCACAGGAAGATTATACGCAGATGAGTGAGCAGGCTATATAAATGGCTATTTCTATAGAGGTAAGCAGACATAGAATCGGTCATGTAATAGGATTATTTCAAATACCCCCAGATTCTGTGCAGTGATCCCGGGGAGCTGTACGGATTTATAACATCCAGGAGGACTGGGGAACAGTGGCTGAGTATTGGCTCCTATAATGGTGAGACTTACAGACTGTTTCTCCAGCAAATACCAGGCACATGCAAGAGATAAGACACACATGTTGTACTTCATATATGACAGACAGATACATCACACAGGGCTTGACCTCATCTCTCTGTACTTTGCTGCTGAACATAGATTACTATATTGCATTCTTGAAAAAAAAGTACTATGCATTGTGTTCTGCAGCCACAGGGTTTCTCACCACATAAAGACAAACGAGTTCTAAAAATAGAGTTAATACAGGAGTTCATCATATCCATATATTTAAAGGAACTCCCCAGGGATCAGACACTTGTCTGTATTTACATTTTAGCATCCAGGAGTACCATGGCAAGGCAGCAATGTCCCCAGTAATCTCAGAAACACCCAGTGCCCTACCTCCAACACCCTCACCAAACTCACAGGAACAGCTAGTACAATACATCAACCCCCTCCACCAAACTCACAGGAACAGCTAGTACTCTACATCCAACACCCTCTACCAAACTCACAGGAACAGCTAGTACTCTACATCCAACACCCTCTATCAAACTCACAGGAACAGCTAGTACTCTACATCCAACACCCTCCACCAAACTAACAGCAACAGCTAGTACTCTACATCCAACACCCTCTACCAAACTAATAGGAACAGCTAGTACTCTACATCCAACACCCTCTACCAAACTAACAGCAACAGCTAGAACTCTACATCCAACACCCTCTACCAAACTAACAGGAACAGCTAGTACTCTACATCCAACACCCTCTACCAAACTAACAGCAACAGCTAGTACTCTACATCCAACACCCTCTACCAAACTCACAGGAACAGCTAGTACTCTACATCCAACACCCTCTACCAAACTCACAGGAACAGCTGGTACTCTACATCCAACACCCTCTACCAAACTCACAGGAACAGCTAGTACTCTACATCCAACACCCTCTACCAAACTCACAGGAACAGCTAGTACTCTACATCCAACACCCTCTACCAAACTTACAGGAACAGCTAGTACTCTACATCCAACACCCTCTACCAAACTCACAGGAACAGCTAGTACTCTACATCCAACACCCTCTACCAAACTCACAGGAACAGCTAGTACTCTACATCCAACACCCTCCACCAAACTCACAGGAACAGCTAGTACTCTACATCGAACACCCTCTACCAAACTCACAGGAACAGCTAGTACTCTACATCCAACACCCTCTACCAAACTCACAGGAACAGCTAGTACTCTACATCCAACACCCTCTACCAAACTGACAGGAACAGCTAGTACTCTACATCCAACACCCTCTACCAAACTCACAGGAACAGCTAGTACTCTACATCCAACACCCTCTACCAAACTCACAGGAACAGCTAGTACACTACATCAACCCCCTCCACCAAACTCACAGGAACAGCTAGTACTCTACATCCAACACCCTCTACCAAACTAACAGGAACAGCTGGTACTCTACATCCAACACCCTCTACCAAACTCACAGGAACAGCTAGTACTCTACATCCAACACCCTCTACCAAACTCACAGGAACAGCTAGTACTCTACATCCAACACCCTCTACCAAACTCACAGGAACAGCTAGTACTCTACATCCAACACCCTCTACCAAACTCACAGGAACAGCTAGTACTCTACATCCAACACCCTCTACCAAACTCACAGGAACAGCTAGTACTCTACATCCAACACCCTCTACCAAACTCACAGGAACAGCTAGTACTCTACATCCAACACCCTCTACCAAACTTACAGGAACAGCTAGTACTCTACATCCAACACCCTCTACCAAACTCACAGGAACAGCTAGTACTCTACATCCAACACCCTCTACCAAACTCACAGGAACAGCTAGTACTCTACATCCAACACCCTCCACCAAACTCACAGGAACAGCTAGTACTCTATATCCAACACCCTCTACCAAACTCACAGGAACAGCTAGTACTCTACATCCAACACCCTCCACCAAACTCACAGCAACAGCTAGTACTCTACATCCAACACCCTCCACCAAACTCACAGGAACAGCTAGTACTCTACATCCAACACCCTCTACCAAACTCACAGGAACAGCTAGTACTCTACATCCAACACCCTCCACCAAACTCACAGCAACAGCTAGTACTCTACATCCAACACCCTCTACCAAACTCACAGGAACAGCTAGTACTCTACATCCAACACCCTCCACCAAACTCACAGCAACAGCTAGTACTCTACATCCAACACCCTCCAACAATCTATCAGAGACTCTACAGCAATAACCTCGCTACACTCATAGAAACAGTCAGAACGTTACAATGAGGCCCTACTAAATTGATGTTTGAGCTTCAAGTCTCTTTTTTTAAACAAAAAAAATAAAATATATACACTATAAAGATTATAATTTACTCCCCATACACAGAAAATATTTTTTTTGTATGTGTGCAATAGCAATATTTTAAAATCTTGCAGCCTAAACATATAATATATTGAAGCAAAAAATTATTACTCTTCCGTTTCTCTATCTACTAACAGTATACATATACTGATAATTGCAGTACACATACCACCATAAAACCTGATAAACAGGATTCCTCTATCACAGGCGAAAATGGCGACAGAACTTGTTGACCTTTAAATAAAGCTCCTAGACCAGCTCCATGCTGAGTACAGACTGTCTTACATTTCCTTTTTTTAAACTGTTATTAGCAAGGAAGATTCTCTGACGTCTAGAACTGTCCATCCAATTGTTACTGCTAAGTCCCACTCACCCTGTACCCGCCAGCCCTCTCTCCATGGTACATCTGTATATCTCCAAATGATTTTCATTTGCTGCATAAATGTAATTGAATCTGCTATCTCTATGCTCTCTGCTATGCAATGTATGGATATTTGCCTGCCTCTATGCATGGGTGACCTACTGTCAGTTAAGCCTGAAGGGCATTTGTCTGTAATCATCATATTTGACCTTTTTGCTGCTTTCAACACAGCTGATCACCAGTTTCTCTATGATACTCTGCTCTGTCATTCTTCACCCTTTCACAGACCAAGGGGGTCTTGTGCAACCAGCAAAAGTGTCAATCGCTCTTTCATGACATCACGCGCCTATTTGTATCATTGCACCTGAGACGGCGGTACAGAAGTTTTCACTGTTAGGAGGAGTTTGGTTGTATAGGCACGTTCCTTGCCGCATATGGACTATGCTCATGACTTTTGTAGGACAGCATTATTTTAATGAGATAAAAGGCTGAAGGGAACACATTTACTGGATTGCCACCAGTTTTGGGGTGGGGCGAACCAGCAACTTTGTGGTGACGGGGATTGGGTTGTTGCCCCTATACTTATAATGGGAGATATTTTGCAAATTCCACTTGTGGAAAAGTGCATTTCTCTGTGCTTTCGAGTAGTAAAACGCGTCAAACTCACAAAAGTGACACATGTAATAAGACTACTATAAGACATAAAGAGGTAAAACAAGCAGCATTTTAGGGGAGAATTTTAAAGTTGAAATAAATAAAAGGAGCAGTACTAACGATTAGTAGTCTGGACGTATATGATATGACGTTTTTACTATTTCCATCACACATTTTTTCACACGTATCTTGTCAACCCTACAAAACTTGGCACAGATTGACCGTCTGTGGGATGTTTCCAAAGACCATTAAGTGTGCAATGTACATTTAACGCTGCACTAACAACTATGACTTTACTAAAGTGCCTCTAGGTGGATCTCCAGGGGCTACTTTTCACAACTTAAGCCGCTGGTTCGCCAACTTAAAATGGTGGTGGACAGTGGATGGTGATTAGTTGCTGGGGAGTGAGCAGGAGGACTAATCACAAGTCACTCATACCCTCTTCATTCTGGAGCTATAATAGGAACAAAGGAGACCCAGGAAGAATGGCCCAAGACTACAGTCAGTCAGCTTTCCTTCTCCCTATCCCCAAACTGCATTGTTATTCCTGCCATGCCTCATTCAAGGCCACTAGAACTCTAACAAACGTATTGCTTCAAATCTCAATGCCTGTAGCGCTGTGTCTGTGTGGTCATGTAGCCCGGTGCCAGTACAGATCTCTGCTAGATTCTATTCCCTATGCGGGATCCCTAATGCAACCAGAGTGGAATCTCAACTGGAAACACCAGTGCATCTAGCTTAGCTCCATGATGGACTATATAACCGCCATTGCCTATGAATTTTGCATATCATGAACTTTTAAAAATTGAAGGCTATGGGCCTAATTCATTAAGGAACGCAAAGTGAACCACATATGCGTTTTCTTTTTTTTTTTTTTTAAATTGGACGGAATTTGCACGCAGGTACGCCTGTATTCAAGTACAAACACATCTCAAGAAACGTTCATATTGAATATGGATGGGTGTCAGTACGCTCTGCCTATACGGCACTTGCTGCATGCACACAGACACAACACACTGCGGGATAGGAACAATACCAATGTGGAATATAAAGTTCCATCAGAACGCACAGATTGAAAAAATATTATGAAATAAATTAAAACCTGTTAATAATATAGTCAAAATGTAAAAACATTTAAAAAAAATGACATGTTTTTTCTGAATGCAAACACATGTTCTAGCATGTATACGTGCCATTCATCACTATCACCCGCCCTGTAGCTGGTGCAAGTGATATGGCTGAAAGACACATATCTCAGAGATGCCCAAAGCTTGAATCGGACAGTTGTGTGTGTTTGCCACGCTCTTCCTGTACAATAACTGTGTACATATTGCATTCACTGGCTTATAGCCAGAACAATTTTCCACTGCACTTATGAGGATTTATGTTCCTTAAAGAATCAGGCCCTATATGTCTGCTTGGTTGTCTTTCAGCAAACAATACTAAGAATAGCACAAGAATCACCAGAGAGACGTTGTCTTGACAAGATTGTAGAGTTTGTGAGCCAAATGCAAAGCTTTTCTGTCACCTCAAACTTCGTTGGAGGACATCTTTTTTGTGTATACAATTTGGCCCCCGTACACATAGGGCCCGATTCAGTATGAGAAGTAAGCCCGATCGCATAGCGTTTCTTTGCATTTTGTCGAACTGCGCGTGCTCAATAAGTGAACATGCACAACTGCGGCTATTCAGACGCGCGTCTTTTTGATACTTAAGACTCCTTACTCCTGTAGAATCGTGACGGGGGAGGAAAGGGGCTCCCTAAAGTAGGCAATGTACAGTAAGGGTGTGTTGGAGCCATTGTGTATCGATTCAGACATAGTCGCAAATACGGATGAAAAGGCAAATTTATTTGCGGGTCGTCAGGAGCAGGTGTAAGCGGCGTATGATGATGATGATGATAAACACCCGAACCAGTGAACCTCTTGCAATTAGAGGTTTGCAAATAACTCGCAGATGCTCACTGAGACTTTATTAGCCGCTCGGCCATAGATTAGGATTTGACGAGCATGTTGTAGGAAACATTTAAAAAAATATTTTTTATACTCACGTCAGGAAGTATTAGCTAGTTCATTCAAACATAAATGATGCTTCATAGTAATTACATTAGTAACATATAAAATAAAAAGGTTTTTGCACATGTGCGTAAGTTAGACGCAAGTGTCTGAGGGGCATGTCTGTTGTCAATCGGAGGCATCTGCTACCTGGGGGTATATTTACTAAACTGCTGGATTGAAAAAGTGGAGATGTTGCCTATAGCAACCAATCAGATTCTAGCTGTCATTTTGTAGAATGTACTAAATAAATGACAGCTAGAATCTGATTGGTTGCCATAGGCAACATCTTCACTTTTTCAAACCCACTGTTTAGCAAATATACCCCTTGGACTCAACTTCAACTCTGAATACAGAGCACATACGTGTTCACTTATGGGCAACTTTTCCAAATTCAAGTTACGCTTACAATTGGGTTCCACGTTGAATCAGGCCTATAGTTTCTCACCATGGAAATGCTTGCCTATCACTGAGCTAAACCACTGCGTCTAAGTATATATGAATATAGCTTTATACACCTTATAACTGTGCATGCAGTCCGTATTCTAATTATTAAAATGGTCTTTGACAATCTTCATAGAATGTATCATATAAGTTGGGCACCACAAAAAATTGTGAGGGGCCATCATTTGTCTGCTTAACAAACACTATATCTCTCCAAAGCAAAAATATCCCTGTGCAGGAATCACCCACTGATTAAAGAGAGATTACTCAGACCTGCTGATATAACTATAACCAACATCCTAACATCTACACAACATTATAGCAAGAGATACTCAGGCTTGGTTCCTCGTGAACCGATCCCACCCGGACTTAGGGGATCCGAGTACTGAGCTGAGCCAGCTCAGTACTGTTGCGCGCCCTCGGAATTGAAACCGAGGCAAAACGTCATTGTGACATCTTCCGATCTCGGGAGTTTTGAATTCCTTTTTAACATCCAACATAGCGAGGGGTGGGAGGGAGGACGGAACCCCATTTTTCTTTTCTGCCACTGCTGTGTGCCAATGTGTCTTAGATATGGTAGGAACTGCCGTGTGTTTGTGTCATTGCTCTGTCGCTTACCATCCAGCCAGGTCACTGCAGTATCTGTCGGCAAATAATATTGTGACCTGTGAGGTGGTCAAAATTGACTGCAAATTACTTAAAATTAGTGTTATTGAGGTTAATAATAATGTAGGAACAAAAAAAGAGCAAAATTATGTGATTTTATCATATTTTAGGATTGTTTCTAAAAAAATCCAAAACCAAAACACACGAGGGTGGTTTTGCCAAAATCAAAATACTCAGCTAATCCAGATCCAAAACCTAAACCAGTTCACAGGGGTCAGTGAGCATCACTAATTATAACAACATTATGTCCAGGAATCCACCATATAACTATCCATTATGTTCAGATATTTGCTAATTAATGTTGTCTCTCTTCACGGCAATGCTTTCATCTTTCCATTCACCTATAAGAAATGTTTCTGCTGCTGTCTAACCTTCTGGGGGTATTTTCTAGAGCTATATTCACCCCCTCGCTCCTTACTCTGAAAGGGCTCAGTGCGGCTATAAACGGAATTATACCGTGATACCTTCTAACCCGTGTAGCCACCTCTGGCTCAGCAGCCAAAGCATTTCTATTTTGCGAGCTGCCAGTGTAACAGCCACGTCGCAGGGATAGATGTGTAACGCCTGCTGGATCCAGCAAGATGAACTCTTGAATTTCATATTGCTGTCAGACAATCAGCAGCCTCTCCTGTGGAATACACTCACTCAGCGCTTGACTTTAATCTGATGGATCTTTTTCTTGCTGCTCCCCGCGGTTTCACATGAGTGTCGTGAAATCAATGGGGTCAAGAGGAACACACATCAGATGGCTGTATATTAAGTGCTATAGAGCAGACAATACATTAGCCAGCATGGCTCTGTCCCTGATCAATACATATATTATCTGTTGTTTTTACTTCAGTAATGGTCGTACGTTTATATTCTCTCTCCGTGTATAAATCATAAACAGGGGCAGGAGTCTTCTTTAGGTCATGAAATATGCGGTGTCACCTGTTTTTAAGGGAAGCACGTCGAGAAAGTGGCATCTGCAGGAGTTTGCATCTTCTAATAAGAAGATCTGGGTGAAGACGGGCATAAGTGGGTGTTTCTTGTTGAGGCAGGCCATGGGCACTCCCATGCCTCATGCAAAAATATGATTTCATGTTGCAAGATGAGGTATTTAAATTATTTTGATGGAGGGCATTTATGTGGGTGTCCCTAGGTGAAAATAACTTGATTACTATACATTCCAGGTGGTGACTGGACATAGGCCTGTGCCTTTAATGGAGTGCTGTTTACAGCAGGGGCAGACTGAGCAGGGGGGCTTCTCCCCCCGGGGGCAATCCCATAGTGGACTACCTTGGTCTGGGTCACACAGATTTTTCGAATGTCACCCCCCTTTGCCAGCCCTCCCCTAGTCTACACCTTCTAGACGCACTTTATACGGGAAAGCGTACACCTCCTAGATTGCAAGCTCCTTTGGCCAAGGCCATTTTTACTTTCAGTTTCATGGGCAGCACAGTGGCTTAGTGGTTAGCACTTCTGCCTCACAGTACTGGGGTCATGAGTTGATTTCCCAACCATGGCCTTATCTGTGAGGAGTTTGTATGTTCTCCCTGTGTTTGTGTGGGTTTCCTCCGGGTGTTCCGGTTTGCTCCCACACTCCAAAAACATACTAGTAGGTTAATTAGGATGCTATCAAATTGACCCTAATCTGTCTGTGTGTGTGTGTGTGTGTGTGTGTGTGTGTGTGTGTGTGTGTGTATATTAGGGAATTTAGACTGTAAGCTCCAATGGGGCAGGGACTGATGTGAGCGAGTTCTCTGTTCAGCGCTGTGGAATCAGTGGCGCTATATAAATAGATGATGATGATGTAATTTGTTAGTATCTTGATCCCCTTAGTGTACAGCGCTGTGTAATATGTAAGCGCTTTATAAATTAAATGTTTGAACAAGAATAATAATCTCCTATGTAATAAACAAATTTAAATGTACAGTAATGACACACGTAATTGTGTCAGTTATTGAAGACATAAAAGTAGGCTCCAGTAAGCAGTATTTTAGGAGAAATAAAAACAGGTGAAATGAATGAAGCTGGGGTCCTAAATTGGGTGGTTTGGGGGTCAACACTACAGCCCTTTTATTTTAAAAGTTTGCTCAGAGCATTTTTATTTGGGCACTTGCACAGAGCAGAACAGGGCACGGTTACTTAAGTATGGGTAGATAAATTGCCACACAGAATTAAATGTGTTGCTTGGCTGCGTATTCTACGATAGCTAAATGAGTTTTACTATCCTCTTCAGACAATTGCAGCCGCAAATGGCTTCCGCTGCGAGGAATAAATTAATTTCTAGACTATAGGGCGTGATTTTTCCAACTTTAGGCCAAACAGTGCAAGTCAGAGATAAGATGCCCACGTCCAAAGTGTCTGTACATGTAATGGTAACATGGACATAGGCTAGCCCGACGGTCATGTGACTCAGCTCCTCTGCCATGCGCGCTCTATATATATATATCATCACCCGCAGCTCATCCTCGGGACAGCTGTATACCACTCAGCAGTATACAGATGAGTAATCTGCCAGAGCCCTATAATCATTGTGCACAAGTCTGTCATTATCAAGACAGGGAACGGGGTACAGCAATAGGATAGGCTTAACCCTTTCCTCACTGCTTCTGTGCTTACACACATTATATATATATATATATATATATATATATATATATATATATATATATATATATATATACATACATATACACAAACACACACACATACACACCTACACACCTAACAATAACAAAAATGCTTCCTTCCTTATTTTTATTTTTTTATTATTATTGTTTATTTATAAACTATAATTCTCGACTTGCTTTTATTTTTAACCTGCGCCCCATGTCGTAGTAAATATTGAACAAGTACCCCCTAAAGTGTGTTTGCTCATACGAAGTACCCCCTAATGTGTGTTGTTATATTGAAGATGAATGTTTGCCAAGCTACTCCTTATGCATTTAAATGGTTTAAAAATAGTCTCTCTCATTAGTTCTGCGTATGTTTTATTCTTTACTAATAAGTGTAAATGTTATTGTGAGTTGCATCCAACAGACTGAAGCCCCTTAATTTGTCACAAAACCTCTTTGATCGTTATCCCACACCATGCTTATCTAGGGCTGGCTAATTAACTGGGACACACGGAATGATGGAGTGGGGATGCGGAAGGCAGGAATGATCTGCAGAAGTTTCCCAGAGATGAGAATTGATGACAGGCGATGGTCTGAAGTAAGACGTACAAGTATTCTGGACAGCAGAGGGAAGTTGTTCAGCGCAGCAATTTGCCAAGCAGGCGTAACTGACAGACCCCTTCTGCCTGACTCCTGTCATACTCTCTCCATCTGTCACCGGTAAGTAACCCGCTGACGCTTGAAATCCCAAGGCGGAGAGAGAGAAGGGAAACACCGAGGAAAACACAGGATGAAAAGTTCAAGGGCGAGTGAAGGGCCCTGTGGACAGCTCACGAACCGTTCTCCCCCCCGAAGCGCCATCACACCAACGTGGCCCCATGTCACTGACAGGTCAATGGTTTCTTCAGACTCAATAGACCTGTCAGGCTCCCCCCCCCCCCCCCCCCCCCGCCTCTAGTCCTTGGCCTCCCTCCCTTTGTATAAGCTCTCAGAGTTGTTTAATTCTCCTCTTTATGTAAAAGTGCGTTCATGTGTGTGAGACTGGCGAGGTAACCGCAGGACAGGCCCACAATGACGGTAACCGGTGCCAAACTTAGCTCGGCACTAAATTCCTCCTGTAATTTCTCCTGAGTGTGATTGGATTTTAGTAGCTCTCTCATCAGATTAGCCCAACTCTACTTAATATAAATAGATGTCATGTATGGGACTGGATATTTGTCTCTCAGAGCTGCTGGGCAATTTATTCACAGTACATACCCACTGCCGGTCGACAAGTGGTTTTTTTAACACCGGTAAAAAAGCTCATTAAAAAGCATAAGAACAGGTATTCGATATGTGTTTAATATGTGTTTTTTGTTCACATTTTTACTATTGCTTTACAGATTGGGGCCTATTTAACAATCCCCTCTATTTATAACTAGGGAATCGCAGCGAATATAAGAGATATCTGCTGCGGTCCCACTCTTATCGTCCCCATAGGTTTCCATGGGGATAGCTATTTTCCGTGACTTAACAAGTTCTTAAAATCAAAGATTTTTGTAACTTGTGCCCGATGGCAAATGCCATCTGAAGATGGCGTTAGCCACTGAATCCTACAGGGAGAGCATTGCGGTGAAGGGATCTTCCCTCACTTGAAAAAATTTTGGAGACCCTAAGAGTGCCTTGAACTGAAAAAGTTTGGAATCCACTGGTGTAACATGTACTTTGTGATGGACAACATAACCTGCCCCTAATACTTCACCCTCTACCTGTACTGCATCCGTGTCCCTCCTATATAACACAATGTACGATCCACAGGATTCTCATTGTGCATATTGGATCTAAGTACTGGAGTTCAAGCTCTGTCCAGTTCACAATACTGAAGCGTTAGCTCTGCAAGTCAAAATAGATTCATCCCAACACTCCATTATCACATATCTGGCCCCTCTGTGTATTGGTGTGTGTTGCACAGGATTAATGTATCCTCTCACTGTACTCAGCCTGACTATATATCGGTGCTTGCATTGTAAATCCTGCTTATTTGGGGATATGAAAGATTCTATTCTCTCCCGAGCGAGTAGGGGATTTCTTAAGACCACAAAGAGAGGGAGACAATGAACTAAAAGTAAGAGTGGGGGAGATTATAAATGTACAGGAATGAAAGGGTGCTGGCAAAAGGCAGTAGAGGAGATGAATACGAGAGGGTGATAGGAAAGCAGGTTAGAGGATTGAGGAGATGAGGATGGAGAATGAGTGTCGCATAGAAGGATAAGAATAATGGGATAAGGGGAACAGACTAGCGGGGAGGGAGGTGAGTGAGACTAGGAGCTGAAAAGAGTGGGAGGAAGCAGGGAGCAGTGAATCTAAGGAGCGGGAGAGAGAGATCCAGGATGGTTGAGATACCCAGCTGAGGGGCTGAGTCACCAGGATTAATTTTAGAATCAACTAAAAAAAAATCATTTCTCTTATGCCCCATCAATTCTTCCCCTTTTCTGCACAACCCCCCCCCTCCCTCCCCCAGAAGAAACAAGCACACAACTAGCTGCTAATGTAGATTTCTTTTTCTAAATCACATAATATATATTGCTCTCTCCTGACATGGCATCAAATTCATATCATGCCCCCTCTGCCTCTCTACTGAAGCTCATTGTCAGAGTGACAGAATAGTCCCTACACCGGCCAAAGTGTAATGAATGTCAGAAAGTATACTGCTAATCTTTCATCTAATGACCAGGGAATCACAGAGGCAATGGTTCATGTGCGTATATTGGGCAGGAATCTGGTGTGGTTGGATCAGAACGTGGTGTGGACTAATTTGTGTTCCAATTAGGAATGTCTGAGGACTGCAGGTGACATGTCAATTTTATTAGGTGACTGCTTACTGTCTCAGCATAAGAGAGAGTGCTCTAAATTGTTTAGAGGCACAGATGTCTATATAGAGAGTGGGTTCATTTCAAATAACAGTGCAATTTATTTATGGCGCCTGAATAGGTTCAAGGCAATCAAAGCAAATCTCTGCTCCTTTTGCATAGTATAATCATTCTGGATTGTTTGTTGGGAGTTGGAGAGTTAAGAGTTAAGGATAAATCCCGCCGCCTGCTCTGTCTCTGGGGTGCACACTCTTGACCTGGGAATAACCGGGACTCACCTTCACTGCCAGCCAATAACAAGCTGTTTTCCAGGCTAAAGTGTTTGTGATTGGCTGGTGGTACAGGGAGAATCCTACGACCTCCAAGCTTCGAGCATTGCGCTTTGGTCGTGTGTAGTATGCAGGGGGTTCGAAACTTATGGGAGTATTTCATATATCTGGTAGAATTGGGACAGTTGGGCGACGAGTAAGATGGTCACGATGGACTTACGTTCATTTTATATTGCAATTTTTCACATTAAAGTATAGCTTACATTTTTCCGCCTTTTTTCTGTTAACATACGTTATAACATTTATACACATTGCAATTTAGCACTTTATTGCGACAAGTGTTTTGTTTTTTTTTTGCTTTGCTCCAATAGCAAGCATTTGGA
The DNA here is from genome assembly GCF_038048845.1 of Mixophyes fleayi. Classification (NCBI taxonomy): domain Eukaryota; kingdom Metazoa; phylum Chordata; class Amphibia; order Anura; family Limnodynastidae; genus Mixophyes; species Mixophyes fleayi. Next base: position 43,588,808 of record NC_134405.1, read on the forward strand.
CTCTCCTCTAGAAATGTTTGTCCGAGAAGGGGCAGCCAGGCCGGTTAATCATTATTATTTTATTATACAGGGCACTGTACATGGGGGCTGTTGTATTCCAGGTGGTAAGTGTGCCTGCAAATCCACGTCTCCGCCGACCGGGCCCCATTACAAGTACAGGCCTCCGTCCTGTACACTGCCAATGCCCCTTCTTTTACCTCCCTTCAGGCGGCATCGTCAATCTTTTCTCAACCTACTTCATTTATCTCACTGACAACACTTCTGAAGGTCACAGGGAGGTCACACACCAACATGCCTCTGAGCCCCCTTATCTAAATGAAGAGGGAAGGATGATCCCACCCCGCGGGCTACTTTACCCAGAGATGAATGCCTCAGCCTTTGTCTTAATTATCTGTATCGGATTTCTGCGATCTGCGTCCTATCTGTGCGGATCCTCTGGTGGCGTTATCCAGCATGCCCGGATATAAAAGGTTCTAAATTCTAAAGATTTTCCCTTGCAGCAGGGGAGGGAGAGTATTAATCCGAGCAAGAATACTAAAAGGAATAAAAATAAGCATGTAATCTGACGTCAGCTTGCTGCCAAAAGACTTATAAATAGAACGGACAGGAGGGAGGAAATAGGAGGCTATACATTGGGACATACGAGAGCATGCATGCATACATTAGTAGCTAGCATTTAAATGGAATTTAAAGGGACGCTGTACCATTGTGGTCTATGCATAGGTCACCTCTACCAGCCATGCCAAACCACTTACCAATACAAACATTATCCTAACTGTAAATAAAAAAACAGGCCATCTGTAGCTCTCCAGCTGCTGTAAAACTACACCTCCTAGAATGCCCTGCTCCATAGTAGAGATGCTCAGGCTCGGTTCCCCGAGAACCGAACATACCTGAGCAGATCCGAGTACCTAGCCGAGCCAGTTCGGTACTTTCGCGCTTTTTTCGGATTTGAAAACGAGGCAAAACGTCATCGTTACATCGTCGGATTTCGGATCTCACGATTTTTGGATTCCTTTTTAAAATCCAACACACTAGTGTGCCAATGTGTCCTAGATGTGCTAGGAACTACCGTGTGTTTGAGCCATTGCTCTGTCGCTTACCCATACTTACCAACCTTTGGTAAATTCCTTCCGGGAGATCCCAGGCAAGGAGGCGTGGTTGGTGGGCGGGAGGGGCACGGTAATTTGCGTAATTTTGGCTAAGCCATCCGCGACAAAATGCGAAATTATGTGATTTTAGCATATTTTCTAAAAAGTCCAAAACCAAAACCAAAACCCAGGAGGGCGGTGTTGCCAAAACCAAACACGAAGCTAATCCAGATCCAAAACCAGTTCACGGGGGTCAGTGAGCATCTCTACTTCATAGGCACACTGCGACATGTAGTTTCACAGCAGCTGGAGAGACACACAGGCTAAGCTCTAAACCCATCCCAAAACATACAAGGGCTCAGATAACACCCCAGACACCAAAGCTGTCCATACACATTAACATTCTTAAGATCCAACAGTTTTTCATTGGATTGTAAAAGAATCACAATGTGCGTGGGTGACAATATTTTCAATACAATGAGATTTAAATGTCTGAAGTGAATGCATCCTAATCACCTAACCAAAAATGTAACCAAAAATGTATCTAATCATCAATAAAGCCAATTGTTCTAAACCGTCAAACATTGTTGCATCTATGGTTAGCCTAAAAGTGACAGACCCCTCTCACAGCACATTGGAAATATAAGAGATATACATTATTATACGGCACTGCCATCTGGTCAAACTCAAGTTTTGTGGTACAGTGATGTGCACTAATGTAGCAGACCTGTACATATAGTTCTTTAGTAAACCAATAACCTCATACTGAGTTTTCTATTTCAGATCTAGAACAATGATTTATTGCTCCCAGCATCACTCCCTACTATCTGGTATCTTTACCACATCTACATTAATCTATCTGTGAAACCTACACACAGGTACATTTCACATATTCTTTGCTGAAATCCCTCTTAATGATACAAATCGCATGTTGATTGGTAATGGTCAGCATGGTGGCACAGTGGTTAGCATTGCTATCTCACAGTGCTGGGGTCATGGGTTCAATTCTGACCAGGCTCCTATCTGTGTGGGTTTCCTCCAGGTTTCTCCTCCCACATTCCAAAACCACACTGGTAGGTTAAGTGGCTTCTGACAAAATAGACGTGTGTGTGTGTGTGTGTGTGTGTTAGGGAATTTAGACATTAAGCTCCAATGGGACAGGGATCACTGGATTTCTTACGCAGAAATAAGTAAATCAAAGCAAAGCGTAAGTGTCAGGAATGACCAGCAAGGTGATTACTTCTATACATATGATTTGAATAATTATTTAAGCTATCAACTGATTACTCATGACCTTGAATTACAACACAAATATGTCAACTTCATCAGAACTGATTATTTTTGTATTCAATAAATCTGTGCAATTGAAGGCTTAGTGTCGAAGCCTTTTAATGATGAGGTCATATAAATTGGGACAGTCTATGTACCGAGGGGCAGCCAACGGCACTGTACCAAGGGGCAGCCATCAGCGCTGTGTTATGTACCCATGGACAGGTATCAGCATTATGTACCCATGGACAGGTATCAGGACTATGTACCCAGGGGCAGCCACCAGCGCTGGGTACCCAGGGGCAGGTATCAGCACTGGGCGCCCAGGGGCAGGTACCAGCGCTGTGCGCCCAGGGGCAGGTACCAGCGCTGTGCGCCAAGGGGCAGGTACCAGCGCTGTGCAACAAGGGGTAGGTATCAGTATGGAGCCCACTGGGGGCAGCTACCAGCATGTTGTGCGTCTATAGCTGCCCCCATAATGTGCAGACAATATATGTAGTTTATACAGTTGCTTTCCCAGTAGCGTTCAGTTCAGACTATGAATGAGTAAAATAATGTCTGCACAGTACATTACATGCACACAGTTGTATATTGTGTATACAGTCAGGGGCTGGATCTGGGACATGATCAGAAAGTGAATATTCTTCACGCTGGCTGATAAGTGATGAGGTGTCTCCTGGCTGAGTCCTAGTGAGAATACTAAGCAGGATGTGGGAGATGTCTATACAGCAGAACGGGGCTATCCCTCACACACTCTTCACATACACTATATACAGATTATTGAAAATTGCAACAATAAACAACACAGCCCATATAAAAATACACAACACATACTGCATACAAATAAATATAAAATACATACAAGGATGGTTAAGACGCAGTGTACTTAATTGTTTTTTGTTCTGTTTTTTTTACCTCCTATTTCATGACTCTGCAAGGTTTCAATTACCATATTTCCCGATGTATAAGGTGCTCCCATGTATAAGAAGCACCTTAAATTTGGCCCCGAAAAAAGGCAGGGAGAGTGTAATGGCCGGCTACTCTGATTGTGATCAGCCGGGAAGCACACTCTACCTGCAATCGCCCCCCCCCCCCGCTGCCACTGTACCTCTGTCCCCCTCCTCCTGGATCCCCGCTGCCACTGTACCTCTGTCCCCCTCCTCCTGAATGCGTGCATACCGCTGTCCCCCTTCTCCTGGAACCCCGCTGCCACTGTACCTCTGTCCCCCTCCTCCTGGATCCCCGCTGCCACTGTACCTCTGTCCCCCTCCTCCTGGATCCCCGCTGCCACTGTACCGCTGTCCCCCTTCTCCTGGAACCCCGCTGCCACTGTACCTCTGTCCCCCTCCTCCTGAATGCGTGCATACCGCTGTCCCCCTTCTCCTGGAACCCCGCTGCCACTGTACCTCTGTCCCCCTCCTCCTGGATCCCCGCTGCCACTGTACCTCTGTCCCCCTCCTCCTGGATCCCCGCTGCCACTGTACCGCTGTCCCCCTTCTCCTGGAACCCCGCTGCCACTGTACCTCTGTCCCCCTTCTCCTGGATCCTCGCTGCCACTGTACCTCTGTCCCCCTCCTCCTGGATGCGTGCATACCGCTGTCCCCCTCCTCCTGGATCCCCGCTGCCACTGTACCTCTGTCCCCCTCCTCCTGGATGCGTGCATACCGCTGTCCCCCTTTTCCTGGAACCCCGCTGCCACTGTACCTCTGTCCCCCTCCTCCTGGATCCCCGCTGCCACTGTACCTCTGTCCCCCTCCTCCTGGATCCCCGCTGCCACTGTACCTCTGTCCCCCTCCTCCTGAATGCGTGCATACCGCTGTCCCCCTTCTCCTGGAACCCCGCTGCCACTGTACCTCTGTCCCCCTTCTCCTGGATCCTCGCTGCCACTGTACCTCTGTCCCCCTCCTCCTGGATGCGTGCATACCGCTGTCCCCCTCCTCCTGGATCCACGCTGCCACTGTGCCTCTGTCCCAGCTCCCCCTCGATCCCTCCCGCTGCCACTGTAACGCTGGCCCCCCCCTGCATCCCCGCTACCTTTGTATAAGACGCACCTAGGTTTTAGATCCAAAATGTTTGGGAAAAAGGTGCGTCTTATACATGGGGATATACGGTATTACATCTCCTGTGCCTTACTACTCTCCATTCAGCACTTCCACCCATTCCCCCTCATGGCTCCCCACATCACTGCTCCATACTATTATTACCATTTATTTATATAGCGCCACTAATTCTGCAGCGCTGTACAGAGAACTCACTCACATCAGTCCCTGCCCCATTGGGGCTTACAGTCTAAATTCCCTAACACACACACAGACTAGGGTCAGTGTGTTACTACAGACCCAAGCCTATCCCCTCTATCCACTGTCACTTCGCCCTCCACCACATATCACACTGTCTCACCAGAACATCCAATCCTGCCAACCTTATTAATCACCTTTCCCTGTCCTGTGCATTCTGGAACGCAAGATCTTTGTGCAACAACCTCACTCCCATTCATGACCTCTTCCTCTCCCATTGCTTTGGTCTCCTGACCCTTACAGAAACGTGGATCTCCCCTTCTGATACTGTTTCCCCCGCTGCCCTCTCCCACAGGGGGCTCTCCTTCTCCCATACTCCCTGTCCTGGGGATCGCCATGGGGGTGGTGTAGGTGTCCTACTGTCTCCTGGCTACACCTTCAGTGCTATTCCCCCAGAACCTTCCCTCTCCTCCTTCTCCTTTGAAGTTCACTCCATCCGCCTCTTCTCCCCTCTCCACCTTTGTGTCATGGTCATCTATCGCCCCCCCTGGCCCATCCTATCAATTTCTTGATAACTTTGCCGTTTGGCTTTCCCATTTCCTCTGTTCTGATCTTCCCACTACTATCATTCTCTTCACACCAACCTTCACTCCCTAGATCTTCGCGAAACATCTCTCCTGGTTTGCCTCCTATCTCTCTGGCCGCTCTTTTAGTGTGTCTGTTTCTGGCTCTTCCACCCCCCCTCTTCCCCTTTCTATTGAAGTCCCGCAAGGCTCTGTCCTTGGTCCTCTGCTCTTCTCTCTCTACGCCACCTCTCTTTGTGAACTCATTCAATCATTTGGCCACCAATACCACCTCTATGCTGATGACACACAAATCTATCTTTCCTCCCCTGACCTCTCTCCCGCTGTCCTAACCTAGGTGTCTAGCTGACTCTCTGCTGAAACTACCTGGATGTCACAGCGCTCCCTGAAACTCAACATCTCCAAACCCGAGCTCATCATCTTTCCTCCTGTCAATGTTGCTATCCCTCACAATATCTCCCTCTTGGTTGACAACATCACTCTGTCACCTGTCACCCAAAGCCCCCTGCCTTGGAGTCACCCTGGACTCAGCCCTCAGCTTTACCCCTCATATCCATTCCCTCACCAAATCCTGCCACTTCTGCATCCATAACATTACAAAAATCCGTCCCTTCCACTCTCAGGAACCAACCAAAATCCTGGTCCATTCACTAATTTCTAGTCTCGATTATTGCAACCTCCTTTTCACTGGTCTTCCTCGCTCTCGCACTTCTGACCTTCAGTCCATACAGAATGCTGCGGCTAGGCTCATCATCCTGTCCCTCCGCACCTCTTCTGCTTCTCCACTGCGTAAAACTCTTCATTGGCTTACTATCCGTTTCAGAATTCAATTCAAGCTCCTTACCCTCACTTACAAAGCCCTTACCAACACTTCTCCCCCTTACATCTCTGGCCTTGTCTCGAGGTACATACCTACCCGGCCACTTCGCTGCGCCTCTGACCTCCACCTCAATTCAACTCCTCCCAATCTTGCCTCCAAGACTTCTGCCGTGCTGCCCCTAATCTTTGGAACCCCCTACCCCGTCTGACTCAACTCTCCCCCAAACTTCAGTCCTTCAAAAGCTCACTCAAAACTCACCTTTTCAAGCTCGCCTATCCTACCACCTCCTAACCAGTCTATCCATCACATCCTCTTCCTCGTCTGCCATCTAAATTTTTTCTCCAAGTTGGTCCTATTGTCTCTCACCACCCCTCCCTTTAGAATGTAAGCCCTCGTGGGCAGGGTCCTCTCTTCCTATTGTGCCACGTCTGTCTCCTGTCCCTAATAATAATAATAATAATAATAATAATAATAATAAAAAAAATAAAAAAAACATACACTAGGGTTCATTTACTAACTAGAAAAGGTGTAAACCACAGTGCTGCTCTACGTATAAAAGTGCACCAAGTGCAAAGTAGGCACTCTCATGCCACTAATTCATGCTCAGCAAGAACTGCCCTATCCCGCCAGTAAAAACTGCCCCACCCGGCTTAACCGCACCCATTGGACAGTGCAACTACTGCACCTCCGCAGATCTCACCATCATGGCACACAAATCCACCCGTCAAACTGGGGGCAAGTGCCCTAAAGTAGGTACGGTAGGTCACCCAACAGCATCTGCGCTGTGTGTTTCCACGTAAGTAGTTCATACGTAACGATGTCATTTAACATATACAGTCTATTAATAGACAGTACAGTACACCACTAAACAGTATACGGTGTACAAGTCGTGCATGGTTACACAGCATTGGTAAAAACCACAAAGGCTTCCTGGGATCCAATCAAGGAAGAGCAATCTGATTCCAGGCTTTCAGCTGTGAGAACATATTATCAGAATGTGGAACTTCCTAAGCCAGACGCTAGGTCTGCCGGCAGCGGTCAACAAGTGGGTGAAGTTGGACATGGCCATAATAAGGGGGGGGGGGCAGAAACAAACATTGGGAGGACTCAGGAAGTGCTGTCACAAGCAGAAGAGAAATCGGATGGAGGAGGTGACGAGATTGGTTACCGCTGGGATACTGCTAATAGGGGTTAAGCCTACCTGTGACCCCGTCTCATCAGGAAGAATGCCGGTGGCACTTGTTCTTAGATGTTAAACTGGATATGTATTAATAGAAGGTGTTACAGCAACCCTGGAGACTTAAGACAAGTACAGATCAAGCTTCATTCCATTTAGTGGGCAGCACAGTGGACTAGTGGTTAGTACTTCTGCCTCACAGCGCTTGGGTCACGAGTTCGATCTCTGACCATGGCCTTATCTGTGAGGAGTTTATATGTTCTGTTTGCGTGGGTTTTCTCCAGGTGCTCCAGTTTCCTCCCACACTCCCAAAAACATACTGGTAGGTTAATTGGATGCTATTAAAATTGACCCTAGTATCTCCCTTTCTGTCTGTCTGTGTCTGTGTGTGAGTGTGTATATATTAAGGAATTTAGACTGTAAGCTGCAATGGGGCATGGACTGATGTGAATGAGTTCTCTGTACAGCGCTGCGGAATTAGTGGCGCTATATAAATAAATGATGATGATGAAGTCAGTTGATGACTACTGCTACTTCAGGTATCGGGACTTTGTGCTTTAGCAATCACCTCCCTAAACCAGAAGTGTCGGGCAGCCATGAGAAGACTGAGGGGTTAACCCTGTCTTTCATGATTGAGCTTCTCTGCTGAACAAGGTTTAGGACCCTTTCTGTCACGTGTCAACTGTCTCCTCTCCGTTTCTTTCGTGCATTCCTAGATTTTTACTCCCCTGCCCCAAAGAGTTGAATTGTTATGCAAAATGTGCTACAATTTAGCTTGTCAGGTTTAAGAGCTGCTCATCCCTGGAGTGTCTTTAGCAGGGCTGGTGAAAATGAGATCCGTTACAGAGTGACAGTAGTGTAAGCAGAGATACAGCATTTATTTCACAAGCATCGGGCTGGGAAATCTGGACTCTCCTGTCAGCATGTGCTACTCAAACATACTGAGCTTGTGATTGGCTGTCGCTGTTGGTTCTGCCATGCAGAGATCAGATAGATGCGATACTTATGTAATCATCACTTTGTGTGGACTGTGGTGAGATAACAGGTGCAGTTTCTACACATAACATTCACTATTACTGTCTATAATATGTTCATCACTAATATACAGCATATCAATGCCTATATAGAAAAGAAGAGGAGAATAACTGGTTTAGACCCATGCTATTAAACCACTCAGACTGTAATCCTCATATACCTATTATCCAGAGGTGCTGTATTCACAAGATATAAAACTATGTATTTAAAGGGGATTCCCTGGTGAGTGCGTACAAGGTACACAAATGCATCTAATTAGGCAGCCACAGGTAAAAATGAGATTTCGTGTTCTATTTGTATAAAGAAATATATATTGCTTGTCCATTTATTTTGCGGTTCATAAACAGCCCTTAATCCAAAATATGAGACTGCAGTCATTTGAGCTGCTGTTACATCGCCGACCTTGACCCACCAATTCTCACTATGTATTTCTGCAGAGCAAGTCTTCAGACCTGCCTTTAATATATAGTAGTGTAAAATAATGGCTTTACGTATTCTTTAACCCCGGGTGTTTCTTCTACTATAGTCACATAAATGTGCTGGTTCATAGGCTTATCTTTTTACTGTACAGATGATATATTTATTGTTATGCCGTCTTTACCTTTGTTTTTAACACTTAGCAGCACAGGTGACAGGTTTATATGGTGAAAGTGCCCCCGTTAAACCATTTGTTATGATTTAGTATTGTTGTTCATGACCTGTTTATGTTGTGACATATTGTAACTTACTTGTTTTTTTTTGTTTTGTTACACACCTGCATCATAATGTTGTAATATTTTGACTTTTCATCTGACCCACCTAAATCCTAGCATGCAACACACAAATATGTCCTCACACAATGGATGTACACCCCGGCTCTAGTACACCTCCCGCAGACACTGGGATGAGGCAGGGTTTTTGGTCCTTACTGAAGATATTGAGTCACCCTTGGCCTGGCGGCAAATGTAGAACTTATAATGCAATGGCCCATTGTGATCAATGTCTAATCAAGGATAATTGATTTCTTAATGTTTTGGCTACAATAATTGCTTGTGACCACAATGGAAGACTCAATTAAGTCCTGTTGACAATACAAATATTAGGAGGCAGCTGAAGGACATGGCCTGCCAACTTCTGATGGTTTATACAGACGGGCGTAGGCAGTGGCTGACAGGTGAGCAGAAGAGGCTGATCAGTTAGTAATACCTGGGTTAATCAAAAACAACCACCTGGGGGTATATTTACTAAACTGCGGGTTTGAAAAAGTGGAGATATTGCCCATAGCAACCAATCAGATTCTAGCTGTCATTTTGCAGAATGTACTAAATAAATGATATCTAGAATCTGTTTGGCTGCTATAAGCAACATCTCCACTTTTTCAAAGCTGCAGTTTAATAAATATACCCCCTGGTCTGTTTAAAAATGATTAAAACTCCATCTCACACGCTACCTTTTTCCTTACCAATCATGCCACCACCAAAGCTTTTTTTGCAAAGTGCTGACACTCCAACCATGGAAGCCTTCAGTTCTCCCTTTAAACTAATCTATTACAATTTACTTTCATCAGAGTTTTCATAAACCAAATGATCTCCTCTGTTTCAATTATGTAGCGTCCTAATATCAAGCTAAGTCTGACATGAATTTGCAGGAACACTGAGACCTGAACTTATTAAGTGTAATTTAATATGGGAAATACATCCACACTGCTTAAGATGAAAACAACAAAATGACATAAAATAGTTTCTTGTAAACTAAAAACTAAAAATAAACAACTGAAATTGTAAATTCACAAATTATCTGTTTTCTGTTTGAAGCAGGAATAATACCAACAGCCCCCTCCTTCCACTGTGATGTCAGACCTAGGAAGTCTGTGTAAATGCAAATTAGTTTTCTATGACCTCTTTTCAAACACCTTTCAAGTCAGGGTTTATTTACACTGGCCTAACTTCTTACCAACATGTCTAACAAAAGATGATATTACCTCCACACAACAGGTCATAAAAGTTTCCCTTCATTTACATACCAGACATGACTCCTGAAAGTATGATATTTGAGAAAATATGCCATTTTCCTGTGTCCCTATTTCCATTTATACAAACATCCCAGCTGCTCGGTCACCTAGTGGAGATGTCCTGACATATCACAGAATCACCAAGGATTTGAAGGGTCTGTCCATTGGATATTACTGATGTTATTGATATAACCTTAAAGAGAGCTTTTAATAGCTATTAGCTTTACGACCAGTGCCATAAATTGGTATTGGGCACTCATCTGTAACTAGGGTGCCTGAAACTCTCTATCCATAAACAGAAGAATTTAGGAACAAAGAGATACATTAATTTAGTCTCCCCCTTTCAGGTATTAACCCCTGGCTGTACACAGAGTTCACCTGAGCCACACCAAGCTAATACTAATAAATACTTCACAATAACATATTTGCCATTTTATATAACTTATAATTAGCTCACATATGACACTGCTCAAGAAGAATATAGAAACAATACTGCATCGAAATAGGGATTTTCCATGTTTAATAAATAGGCCCCTTAGTGAGGTGGACACTTGCTTATCTTCTGGAGCTTTAAACCCTCCAGAAGATAAGCAACTTTGTATTACATACCCTCGGAGTTGGTATCAGCCTATACTTTCAACAGAACATCAGGAAAGCACATTTTTATACCAACTTCAAGTTAATAAAAACAGTGTACAAATCTGAGACATGGAAAGAAGTCCTGATGTCCCCTTACCCTCGTGTCTTATTATATATTATTATTATTATAATTTATTTGTTTGGCGCCACATGGTTTTCGCAGCGCCTTACATAATACGAACAGTAGACCATACAGGGTAAAACATCACAGAACAATAAACACTAAGTACCAATGCTTCGGAAAATCCGGGCAGACATATGGAGTGAGGGCGGAGCAGAAGAGTCGGTATGAAGACAGAAGGGGAGAGGGGCCCTGCTCATACGAGCTTACATCCTAAGGGAGGGTGGACAAAACAGGCACGAAGGGAGGCAGTGTGTCACGGGCACTAGGAGTCTTTACCCAGGAATCACCAGATGGTAGGCTTACCAGAGCAATGTAGATGGTAATAGGGTACTCTGGTAGCTGGGTGATCACGGAACATGAAATGATGGCCGATGAGATGCTCAGGAAAGTCTATGACTAGCAACACTGGTAATAATGAGGTAATGATACACAAGGAACTGTATGGACAAGGACACGTGAAGGTAGTCAGTGGTCTGCGATAGCAAGTTGTACCACTGCTATAGTGAGGAGGAATGTCCAACAGAAATAAGGAGGTGATGAGAGTCAGCGGTCTGCGGGTAGCAAGTTGTACCGCTGTCTGAGTGAAGGAATGGAATCCAAGTGGAGGTATCCAGGTAGTCAGTGGTCTGCGGTAGCAAGTTGTACCACTGCTATGTGAGAGGATAATGGAACAGGTGATACCGGAAACAGGGATCAGTGGTCTGACATCAGCAAGTTGTACCACTGCATATATATGTGAGGAGGTGCACGGGGGAAGACTGCAACACAGGATATACACAGGCACCTTATACACGATCCACAGTAATATGCACAATATAGGTATATATATATGTAAATGACTGATCAGGTCTGCAATCTAGAAAGTCTCTTGAAGTAGTCCAGCACAATGATAACACAGTCAATGATGGCAATAGACTCAGCGGATAGCAGACTCCAGAGAGAACCAAACACAGTCCAGCAAGATATGCAATACACAGCACAGTCAATGAGAAGTATGCATACCGTGGTTCAGCAGTAGCAGTCAGATGGGATTGCAGCGGTACCTGAGCGGCTGGAGACCGACTGGATAGGAGAAGCAGCGGTCTAGCAGGTGCAGCGCACAGGTGAGTAGACCGACAGGGACACGAATCCACAGGAGTCAGCAACACGTGGAACTGGACTCATAGGAAACCCAGGAGAATGGAGATGATCCAGCAGAGGGTAGTAGAAGAGATACAAATCCAATGCTGACAGGAGGGTAGAGGCCAGTGGAACACGTGAAGGCGTGGAGAGTGGATCAGCAGGAGATGGACGATAGCGCTGACCACAGCGGCAGGACTCAGCGGCACACGGAGGTAACCAGTAGCAACCACAGGAACCAACAGCGATGGGAAACAGGAGTGCAGCGCAGGGCAGGAGCTGTAGATCACGAAGTGTAGCAGATGGTAATGAAAAGCGGCAGTCTCGAGGAAGTCACAGCAAAGATGAGATGAGAGTGTAGTGCACGGAGGCAGCGGATAGTAATCAGCTGGCAGTCACGATGTTGAACACAAGCGAGTTGCAAGCAGGAGACTGTAGTGCACAGAGGCAGCGGATAGTAGTCAGCTGGCAGTCACGATGTTGAACACAGGCGAGTTGCAAGCAGGAGACTGTAGTGCACAGAGGCAGCGGGTAGTAGTCAGCTGGCAGTCACGATGTTGAACACAGGCGAGTTGCAAGCAGGAGACTGTAGTGCACAGAGGCAGCGGATAGTAGTCAGCTGGCAGTCACGATGTTGAACACAGGCGAGTTGCAAGCAGGAGACTGTAGTGCACGGAGGCAGCGGATAGAAATCAGCAAACAGACTTGATGAGAAGCAGGTGAGTGAGGTAAAAGCTGGAGTGCACGGAGGCAGCGGATAGCAATGAGTAAACAGTCACATTGATATAAAATAACGTTGAAGTGGTGTAGAAGACTGTAGTGCACGGAGGCAGCGGATAGGAATCAGCAAACAGTCATGATGATACAGTTGATGGTAGAAGTGGTATGGAACCACAGTAGTAGAAGTGGTTTGGAAACCACAGGAATCAGCAGCACTGAATACACAAGTAATACAGGAACACCTTCAGAGACTCATGAGGAATGAGACTCCAAGATCAGGCAACGTGGTGGTGACCACAGGTGCTTAATATAGGGAGGTTGCCTGATCTGCCAATTAAGTTAAAGGGGTATACACTGAAGTATAGAAAAGGGCTGCGCATGCGCAGACCCTCAGGATGGTGGACGGCCACGGTTCCTAAATGTCCGGGAAGAGGCACTCACGGTCCGGTGAGTGACAGTACCCCCCCTTTTAAAGGTGGGCACAGAACGCCTGGAACCGGGCTTGTCCGGATTTTTGGAGTAAAACTTCTTCAAAAGGGCAGGAGCATTAAGATCTTCAGCTTTGATCCAAGAGCGCTCCTCAGGACCAAAGCCCTTCCAATGAACGAGGAAGTGGAGGACTCCTCGCGAAATTTTTGCATCTAGTACCTCGGTAATCTCAAAATCCTCCTCCTGATGGACTTGAACTGGCTGCGGAGCTGAGGGAGGAGTTGAAAAACGGTTGATAATAAGAGGTTTGAGTAAAGATACATGGAAGGCATTAGAAATCCGAAGACTCTTAGGAAGAAGGAGTTTCACACATACTGGATTGATAACTTGAATGATCCTATATGGACCAATAAAACGAGGGGCGAATTTCATGGATGGAACCTTCAAACGAATATTTTTTGTGGATAACCAGACACGATCTCCAATTTTTAGTGGTGGAATAGCCCGCCTCTTCTTATCAGCGAAAGATTTATATTTGACAGATGTCTTCTTTAAACAGGTTCTAACCTGAGACCAGATATTTTTAAAGGTCTGACAAACAGTCTCCACCGCAGGAACTTGGGTGGGCGGGAGGGCAGGAAATTCCGGAAAAGACGGATGGTGACCGTAGACCACAAAGAATGGAGTTTTGGATGATGACTCATGGTACATGTTGTTATGGGCGAACTCAGCCCAAGGGAGTAACTCTACCCAGTTGTCTTGATTGGCTGATGAAAATATCCTTATAAAAGTCTCAAGATCTTGATTGACACGTTCGGTTTGTCCATTGGATTGTGGATGGTAAGAAGATGAGAGTGCTAATCGTATGCCCAAGGTTTTACAAAGGGCTCGCCAGAATCTGGACACGAATTGTACTCCTCTATCAGACACAATCTCAGATGGACATCCATGGATACGGAAGATCTCTTTAATGAAATGTTCAGCCAGGATAGACGAGGAAGGCAAACCAGACAGAGGGATGAAATGAGCCATCTTCGAAAATCTGTCCACTACCACCCAAATAGTGTTATGGTTCTTACTAGGTGGTAAGTCAGTAACGAAATCCATACTAATATGGGTCCATGGTTTGGACGGAATGGGTAGTGGTCGCAGCAACCCTGCTTGGGTTCTGCGGGAGGATTTGAATTGCGAACATAATTCACAGGAAGCAATGAACTCTTTGACGTCTCTCCTCATTGAAGGCCACCAGTAACTTCGAGAGAGGATCTCAAAAGTCTTGTGTTCACCGGCGTGTCCAGAAAAACGAGAGGCATGGAACCACGAAAGGATTTTCCTCCTTAGAGTAGAAGGCACGAGGGTCTTCCCAAATGGTAGCGTTTTGGTGGATGAAGCAGCCAGTGAGATACATTTGGGGTCTAGAATGGTATGGTTGGAAACCTCTTCTATATCAGAGGACGTAGCAAAGGCTCTAGATAAGGCATCAGCTTTTTTGTTCTTGGCAGCTGGTTTGAAGGTAATTATTAATTCAAAACGGGAAAAGAAAAGAGACCATCTTGCTTGACGAGGGTTCAAGCATTGGGCAGACTGGAGATATGACAAGTTCTTATGATCCGTGAAGATCGTCACCGGATGGCGAGCTCCCTCCAACAAGTATCTCCATTCCTCTAATGCGGCTTTGATAGCCAGTAATTCCTTGTCTCCGATGGTATAATTCTTCTCTGCGGGTAGGAGACCCCGAGAATAGAAGGCACAAGGGTGGAATTTTTGCTGTTCCGAGCGTTGGGAGAGAATAGCTCCTAAGCCCACATTAGAGGCATCTACTTCTAGGAAAAAAGGGAGTGTCACATCAGGCTGACGAAGGATTGGAGCCGAAGAGAAGGACTCTTTTAATGTTTGAAAGGCTTGAATAGCCTCAGTAGACCATTGCTTAGGATTAGCCCCTTTACGAGTCAGGGCCACAATAGGAGATGCAATGGAAGAAAAGTCTTGAATGAAGCGTCTATAGTAATTGGCAAAACCTAAAAAACGCTGGATGGCACGAAGAGTAGTTGGCTGGGGCCAATGTAGTACCGCATTTACTTTGTCAGGATCCATCTTCAGACCAACTCCGGAAACAATATACCCCAAGAATGGAATCTGGGGTAATTCGAATGAACATTTTTCTAATTTACAGAACAATGAATTTTTCCGTAGCCTGGAGAGGACTTCTGCCACATGTTGGTGGTGAGAAGGCAGGTCCTGTGAAAAAATCAATATGTCGTCCAGGTAGACGACGACACATACATATAATAAGTCCCGAAAAATCTCATTAATGAAGCCCTGAAAAACAGCGGGGGCATTACATAGCCCGAAAGGCATTACCAGATATTCGTAATGCCCGTCTCTGGTGTTAAACGCCGTCTTCCATTCGTCACCGGAACGGATTCTGATTAAATTGTAAGCACCACGAAGATCCAACTTAGTAAAAATACGGGCTCCCTTGATGCGGTCAAATAGCTCAGTGATCAACGGAATGGGATACCGGTTCTTGATAGTAATGGCATTGAGTCCACGAAAATCTATACAAGGGCGTAATGATCCATCCTTCTTTTTGACAAAGAAGAACCCAGCTCCAGCGGGCGAGGTGGAAGGTCGAATGAACCCACGCTGGAGGTTCTCCCGTATATATTCAGATGTAGCTTGAGTTTCAGGTAACGAGAGTGGATAGACCCGGCCTCTGGGAGGAGTCTTGCCAGGAAGAAGATCAATCGGACAATCCCAAGAACGATGAGGAGGAAGACGTTCAGACTGAGCTTTATCAAAAACATCGGTAAATGAAGCATATTGAGGAGGGAGTCCCGGTGAAATAGCTGAAATGGAAGCTTGCTGTACCTTGAGAGGAATGACTTGGGAAAGGCAATGATGGTGACATTCAGGCCCCCAAGACGTGACTTGAGGGGTGCGCCAGTCAATCTGGGGAGAGTGACACTGAAGCCATGGAAGGCCTAGGACAATCGGACTTGTCGTAACAGGAAGAATTAAAAACGATATCTCTTCATGATGCAGAGCACCAATCTGAAGGGTTACTGGAGACGTACTCTGGGTGATGAGACCGTTGATGAGACGTGATCCATCGATAGCCGTCACAGTAATGGGAGTTTTTAAGGTAATCATTGGTAGAGACCATTGATTAACTAACGATTTGGAAATAAAATTTCCTGCTGCTCCGGAATCAATCAATGCCTGTGACTCAAAGGTCTTGGTAGCAAAGGAAATAGTCACATCAAAAGCGCAGACTTTAGATTTCATAGACGATGGAGAGGACTCCAGGGACCCTAACTTCACCTCTCCAGAACTAGTTAGGGCCTGGCATTTCCCGATCTCTTAGGGCAGGAGCTGAGGACATGAGTGGAATCAGCACAATAGATACAGAGTCTATTCTTGACTCTTCGTTTCCTCTCCTCAGAAGATAACTTGGAACGTCCAATCTCCATGGGAATCACAGCGGGTGACACTGGACGAAATTGAGGGTTAGAGCGAAAAGGTGCTTTAGCAGAAGTCGTTTTCTCAACCTCTCTTTCACGAAATCTCATATCAACACGATGGCATAGAGAGATCAAATCTTCAAGTGACGAAGGAAGCTCTTGGGTAGTCAGTGCATCATTAATTTTATCGGAAAGCCCCTGCCAGAAGGCGGCAACTAGGGCTTCAGTGTTCCACTGAAGTTCAGAGGCTAAGATCCTAAATTGAATGACGTACTGGCCTACAGTATGAGATCCTTGTCGCAGACGGAGGATGCTGGAAGCAGCGGAGGTCACACGACCTGGTTCATCGAACACACTTCGGAATGTAGAAATGAATTTGGCACTATCTTGTAATATTGGATCGTTCCTCTCCCACAGAGGGGAGGCCCAAGCCAGGGCTTGTCCTGAAAACAAAGAGATAAGATAGGCCACTCTGGAACGATGGGTAGAAAAATTTTGAGGTTGGAGCTCAAAATGGACTGAACATTGGTTAAGGAAACCCCTACAAGTTTTGGGGTCTCCATCGTACTTTGACGGAGTAGGCAGGTGAAGCGTGGAAGCTATAGACACCTGGGATGGCAATGGGGAAACGGAGGAAAGCACAGGAGCTTCAGTAGTAGCTGTCACAGTCTGTCCAGATGTTCCTTGGGAGGTTAATGACTGATAACACTGAAGTAACAGCTGTTGGCGGGCATCCTGTTGCTCCACACGGCTAACCAGATGTTGCAGCATCTCTTTGGCGGTAGGTTCCACATCTGGGTCTGTCATGGCCTGATCTTACTGTCACGGGCACTAGGAGTCTTTACCCAGGAATCACCAGATGGTAGGCTTACCAGAGCAATGTAGATGGTAATAGGGTACTCTGGTAGCTGGGTGATCACGGAACATGAAATGATGGCCGATGAGATGCTCAGGAAAGTCTATGACTAGCAACACTGGTAATAATGAGGTAATGATACACAAGGAACTGTATGGACAAGGACACGTGAAGGTAGTCAGTGGTCTGCGATAGCAAGTTGTACCACTGCTATAGTGAGGAGGAATGTCCAACAGAAATAAGGAGGTGATGAGAGTCAGCGGTCTGCGGGTAGCAAGTTGTACCGCTGTCTGAGTGAAGGAATGGAATCCAAGTGGAGGTATCCAGGTAGTCAGTGGTCTGCGGTAGCAAGTTGTACCACTGCTATGTGAGAGGATAATGGAACAGGTGATACCGGAAACAGGGATCAGTGGTCTGACATCAGCAAGTTGTACCACTGCATATATATGTGAGGAGGTGCACGGGGGAAGACTGCAACACAGGATATACACAGGCACCTTATACACGATCCACAGTAATATGCACAATATAGGTATATATATATGTAAATGACTGATCAGGTCTGCAATCTAGAAAGTCTCTTGAAGTAGTCCAGCACAATGATAACACATTCAATGATGGCAATAGACTCAGCGGATAGCAGACTCCAGAGAGAACCAAACACAGTCCAGCAAGATATGCAATACACAGCACAGTCAATGAGAAGTATGCATACCGTGGTTCAGCAGTAGCAGTCAGATGGGATTGCAGCGGTACCTGAGCGGCTGGAGACCGACTGGATAGGAGAAGCAGCGGTCTAGCAGGTGCAGCGCACAGGTGAGTAGACCGACAGGGACACGAATCCACAGGAGTCAGCAACACGTGGAACTGGACTCATAGGAAACCCAGGAGAATGGAGATGATCCAGCAGAGGGTAGTAGAAGAGATACAAATCCAATGCTGACAGGAGGGTAGAGGCCAGTGGAACACGTGAAGGCGTGGAGAGTGGATCAGCAGGAGATGGACGATAGCGCTGACCACAGCGGCAGGACTCAGCGGCACACGGAGGTAACCAGTAGCAACCACAGGAACCAACAGCGATGGGAAACAGGAGTGCAGCGCAGGGCAGGAGCTGTAGATCACGAAGTGTAGCAGATGGTAATGAAAAGCGGCAGTCTCGAGGAAGTCACAGCAAAGATGAGATGAGAGTGTAGTGCACGGAGGCAGCGGATAGTAATCAGCTGGCAGTCACGATGTTGAACACAAGCGAGTTGCAAGCAGGAGACTGTAGTGCACAGAGGCAGCGGATAGTAGTCAGCTGGCAGTCACGATGTTGAACACAGGCGAGTTGCAAGCAGGAGACTGTAGTGCACAGAGGCAGCGGGTAGTAGTCAGCTGGCAGTCACGATGTTGAACACAGGCGAGTTGCAAGCAGGAGACTGTAGTGCACAGAGGCAGCGGATAGTAGTCAGCTGGCAGTCACGATGTTGAACACAGGCGAGTTGCAAGCAGGAGACTGTAGTGCACGGAGGCAGCGGATAGAAATCAGCAAACAGACTTGATGAGAAGCAGGTGAGTGAGGTAAAAGCTGGAGTGCACGGAGGCAGCGGATAGCAATGAGTAAACAGTCACATTGATATAAAATAACGTTGAAGTGGTGTAGAAGACTGTAGTGCACGGAGGCAGC
Source organism: Mixophyes fleayi (assembly GCF_038048845.1). Lineage (NCBI taxonomy): Eukaryota > Metazoa > Chordata > Amphibia > Anura > Limnodynastidae > Mixophyes > Mixophyes fleayi. The sequence goes on from NC_134405.1 coordinate 43,608,028, forward strand.
GGATAGGAATCAGCAAACAGTCATGATGATACAGTTGATGGTAGAAGTGGTATGGAACCACAGTAGTAGAAGTGGTTTGGAAACCACAGGAATCAGCAGCACTGAATACACAAGTAATACAGGAACACCTTCAGAGACTCATGAGGAATGAGACTCCAAGATCAGGCAACGTGGTGGTGACCACAGGTGCTTAATATAGGGAGGTTGCCTGATCTGCCAATTAAGTTAAAGGGGTATACACTGAAGTATAGAAAAGGGCTGCGCATGCGCAGACCCTCAGGATGGTGGACGGCCACGGTTCCTAAATGTCCGGGAAGAGGCACTCACGGTCCGGTGAGTGACACAGTGATGCAAGGGAGAAAAAGGGACCAGGGGAGAGGAGGGAGAACAAGCAGAGTGGATGAGGGGTTAAGTGGATGGTTTGTAGGCTTTCAGGAACAGGTGAGTTTTGAGTGCCCGTTTGAAGGAGCACAGATTGGGAGCGAGACGGATGGAGCGAGGGAGGTCATTCCAGTGCAGGGGGGCAGCTCGGGAGAAGTCTTGGACTCGGGAGTGGGAAGAGGTAATGAGAGTGGAGGAGAGGCGACGGTCGTTTGCCGAGCGCAAGGAGCAAGCGGGAGTATGAATGGTAAGGAGGTTAGAGATGTAGGGAGCAGTAGACTGGGAGAGAGCTTTGTAAGTGGTAGTAAGGAGTTTAAAGAGGATTCTGTAAGGGAAAGGGAGCCAGTGTAAGGCATGGCAGAGAGGGGAGGCAGAGGAGGAGCGACGTGAGAGAAAGATAAATCTGACAGCTGCATTAAGTACAGATCGGAGCGGGGCGAGATGGGAGAGAGGGAGGCCAGTGAGGAGGAGGTTGCAGTAGTCCAGGCGGGAGATGATGAGTGCATGGATGATGGTTTTGGTGGCGTCTTGTGAGAGGAAGGGTCGGATGCGGGCGATGTTGTGCAGTTGGAAGCGACATTCTTGAGCAAGGGATTGGACGTAGGGGGCAAAAGAGAGAGAGGAGTCAAGGGTGACACCCAGGCAACGGAGTTGGGTGACAGATGAGATGGTAGTGTTGTTAACAACGATTGAGAGGTTGTGGTGAGAGGGGAGTCTGGAAGGAGGAAAGACTATGAGTTCCGTTTTGGAGATGTTAATTTTGAGAAAGCGTGAGGACATCCAGGAGGAGATGGCAGAGAGGCAGTCAGATACACGAGAGAGGAGGGTGGACGAGAGATCAGGAGAGGAGATGTAGAGTTGAATGTCGTCAGCATAAAGGTGATACTGAAGACCAAAGGAGGAGATGAGCGCACCAAGGGAGGAAGTGCAGAGCGAAAAGAGAAGGGGGCCGAGAACAGAGCCCTGGGGGACGTGGGGGCGGTGGAAGAGCAGGACGTGGAGACAGGGAAGGTGCGGTTTGCAAGGTAAGAGCAGAACCAGGCATGGACAGAACCAGAGAGGCCTAGAGAGAGAGAAGAGTTTGCAGAAGGAGGGGGTGGTCCACGGTGTCAAAGGCCGTGGAGAGGTCGAGGAGGATAAGTAAGGAGAAATGACCCCTGGATTTGGCTGATAGGAGGTCATTGGTGACTTTAGCCAGGGCAGTTTCAGTGGAGTGGAGGGGGCGGTAACCAGATTGGAGAGGGTCGAGGAGGGAATTGTCCGAGAGGTATCTGGTGAGCCGACAGCAGACTAAGCGCTCAAGAAGTTTGGAGGCATAGGGGAGAAGATAGGGTGATAATTGGCGACGGAGGTGGCCGACGGATATAGCATGCAGGAGCTGAAAAGAGGCCTTTGCTGTTCCCATATGCATATTAGACTGATTTCAGCCCACAATCCTTCAAAGGGGCAAACAAAGCGGCGTGTGTGACAGACTCTCAATCTGTGCTTGTGCGCGGTCATCAATCAGATGAACCGTTTGTGCCCCATGCGATCCAGTCACATGACCAGATCCGTGCAATCCGGCCTCCCCATGTGATCATAGTGTACACACATCTAGACATTTGAAGACCTAGCGCAGATATCACCAGTATGGTCAATGCTGCTGAACTGAATAAGATATTTACATATAATTGTCCAAAAAAATTACACACACAAACTCAGGTATTATACAGCTACGGTACAAGAATTGCCGCAGCTCAGAGAAGCTAACACGAGGCCTGGAAGTAATATTTTTGTGCAAATTCCAAAAAGAGAAACAACATTTGTGTGTTCTCTATTTGAATGCTGTCAATCAGAAACGTTAAAGACCAGTAACCCGTCATCCTTCTCTCTCCTTGAAATGACCCTGAGCACAGTCCCTGAACTGCTTATTACAGGTCCTACATTAACACCAATTTACTGTGGGCCGCTCTGGGAGCAAAGCGTGTAATCCTGTAATTACTAACTACTACAAGATGTGTTTAACCATTCTTATATCCAATCACTGCAGACGTTAACCCCTTGCCTTCCTACAAGCACTGTTCTTTTTTCCAAAGATGTTGTCATTTCTGTCGGAAACGTAATCCCAACATCTGTAACAGTCGCTACCTTGTACTAAGTGGATGAAAACAGAAAAGGAATAAGCTGAGAAATGGGACTTTATTTCTGTAAAAAAAATTTGGTAAAAAAACCTCCTTACAGAATAAATTTGAGGGTGTTTATTAGAACAGGTATCATGTGCACACAGTAGATGTAGCCATTTTCTAGACTAAACCTTTAATTCAGCCTATCAATTGTCTTCTACTTTTTGATGAATATTATAGGTGAAACGAGAGGACGGCAGGAGGCGGGGTGCGACCAATCGCGTCACATTGGCCCGCTCCTGGAATGCAAAACTTATGCGTCGTGGAGGCTTCCATCCTGCCCACTTCACTAGTAAGAGGACACTATGCGGGAGAATTGCCTGCTCTCCCAGGAGGCCAGGAGACCTACCCGGAATTTGGGAGTCTCCCGGACATTCTGGGAGATTTGGCAAGTATGATGAATATATGGGTTCTAGCTGATAAGCTCTACCCTTTATCCTTGAAGTCACACTCCCTTTTCCGCAGCGAGGCACAGGGTATAAAGGACATATGGCTTATAGGTTTTTCACTCTATTGTGCACCATACCTGTGAATAAATCAATTCACCAAAGGCTTTTATGTATAAATGACCTTCTATGATTTGGTCACTGTTCCCATTAGAGTTTATGGCCAATATTTTATTCCCCCTTAGCACTGGAAACGATATGGCAGTTCCCATTTATGTTAATAAATCACATATACATAGAAATGAAGTTCTTTGTGCAGAATAACTTGGTTCATACATATTGCTCAACATTGGTTAATTTAGCTTTACAACAATGTATCACCCTGAAATGGAGGCAAGCTTATATTATTTTTCACAGAGAACGAAAAATATCACACAAACAAAAGATTTTCCTACCATATTCATATATAGTATTTCTCGTATTTTGTCTCCGCCCAGTGCTCTATCTCTGTGGAGTTTGTATGTTCTCCCCGTGTTAGCGTGGGTTTCCTCCTCCAACCGTCCAAAAACATACTGCTAATTTAATTGGCTGCTGACACAATGGACCCTAGTCTGTGTGTGTCTATATGTATGTGTGTCTGTCAGCCTGTGTGTCTGTCTGTCTGTCAGTATGTGTCTGCGTCTGTCTGTCAGTATGTGTCTGCGTCTGTCTGTGTGTGTGTGTCTGTCTATCGGTCTCTGTGTGTCAGTGTATGTCTGTGTGTTTGTTTCTGTCTGTGTGTGAGAAATGTAGACTTTAAACTCCAATAGGGGCAGTTACTGTTGTGAATGTATATATAATGTCTGTAAAACGCACCATAATGTGGTAGCAATATATAAAAAAAGAAGAAAGAAGCAAGCAAGAAAGAAAGAAGAAATAAAGAAAAAAGAAGACGAAATAAAGAAAGAAGAAGAAAGACGAAATAAAGAAGAAGAAAAGAAGAAAGAAGAAAAGAAGAAAGAAGAAGGAGAAGAAGGAAGGGCTAGCTTTAATTATATAAATACAGTATTAAGAAATATTTATCTAGCTAATGGGACATGCTTGGAAAATGGATAGAAACTCATGACAACAATCGCATGCTTTTGACGTGTTTTAGTTATGTGTTTTTAAAGTGTTTTCAATGCCTCGAATTTTACCAATAAGAGCCATTGTAGTGGCAGTGTGTGTTAATATAAAGGAATAGGTCATGCTGTAAATTTGAAATGCGGCGTTAATATTCTAGAACACAATGATGGGGAAGGACCCTTAAGGAAGCACTCATCCTATTTCTAATAGACGTGAATAAGCCCTCTCCTGCATGTTTGTTAGATACAGGAGCTGGTCCATTGCTGATAACTGCTGGCCCCACTCTTCATGTTACTTCCAGTAACAAGAAGCATCCATAGAACAGGATCAGGAAACATTGTGCTCTGTCTGCCCCAATCCTGGTCTACGGTTACTCCTGAAAATCAGAAGCCATTAACAGCGTTGGATCCGCACCTGCAGCCAACAAACAGTCGCAGACAGGTAGTAAGTTCTTAACATTAATATAACTGGATACGTGGGAAACAGAATCAGAACGTCAAGTTCCTTCAATTAAACAAAACTCTGTGTTCACACTAAAATAAACCATTTTCTCCTACTCTGATAAACCCACACTTTGTTACATACAGTCTATACCCACTTCCAGGCGGCTGTATTCCTGCAGTCAGCTCCTCCTGTGTTTGAGAGATCATGTATTAATGGACTCTTTGTTTTTTATTTAAAAGGCTAATTTCTCTCCCTACATTGCGAGAGGTTTCTATTCATGTGCCCCAGCCATGCAGAAAAACCTAAGCTAGCGGAAAAATGTGTCCGTTACCACGTTAGTTTCTACAAGGGTGCACTCGGAAACATGCCAAAAACGCCTCCCGCTATCTTAAAGGGGTTCACAGATAAGAAAAGAAAACACTATGCGCAGCGAAAGTCATCACTCATTATGTGCCAGTGTCAATCATGAACAGAATGATGAATAATAGCACAGCTGTGTAAAGAAGAGCCGCATTTCAGTCATAGTTCTCTCTCTCCTTCCAAATCCCAGTATAGTTACATTCATAATAGTAAGATGTATGGAACAAGCTTCCAGTAGATTCAGTTAGGAAACAATAACAGTAATCAATGGCATCAAGGAGGCACGAGGCACTTTATTCACTGATAGGCAGCACGGTGGCTAAGTGGTTAGCACCTCTGCCTCACAGCGCTGGGGTCATGAGTTCAATTCCCGACCATGGCCTTATCTGTGTGGAGTTTGTATGTTCTCCCCGTGGGTTTCCTCCCACACTCCAAAAAACATACTAGTAGGCCAATTGGCTGTTGTCAAATTTGACCCTAGTCTGTCTGTCTCTGTGTGTGTGTATGTGTATATGTTCGGAAATTTAGACTGTAAGCTACTATGGGGCAGGGACTGATGTGAATGAGTTCTCTGTTCAGCGCTGCGGAATCAGTGGCGCTATATAAATAAATGGTGATGATAGACAGACTGATACCTCTGTATAACTCACAACATTTTCAATTGGAAAATTGGGACAAATAAGTCAATACCCTCGAACTGCCCAAACTACACCCACATCCATCCATACTACGCTCGTACTACACTAGGCGATATGTAAAAGATCTTCGGCCGGGGGATTTGCCCAGGTGAGATGTAGACTGCAGGTCACCTTGTCCAAATCAGCAAGCCCCAGAACCTGTGTAATTCATGTGTGTCCCTTATTAAGTGGTAAGTTGACAATGCTACACCACTCCCACTTTTCTGGTAGTCCACATCCCCATTTCTTCTTTCGGGACTGTATACCTGTTTTTGGTAAATTGGTAGGCTGCATTTTCGTGAATGGCTGCCTCCGCTGTGCACAGTCAATGGTCTGCCACCTTCCCTGGACAGTGATTTCATCATCATAACCAGCCAGCCAGTAATACAAAGGAGGAATACAATTTGGAACACACATAAATGATAGTGACATTTCCATTAATGATTAAAAAGCATGTTGAAATCATTCCTTTGAAGTCGGCCCATTCAAAAGTGGCTGCTTGTTACCCACACGGTCCTATGGCTACCTGTGTGTATAAATGTTTTGCCATTTTTCACAGAATGACACATGAAACAAAAGCTCTATTGGAGTGGTGGGGAGGTGTAAACTGGGAGGAGGGGGGTGGAAGTCACCAACACATTGACTCTAGGGATATAGGAAAATACTGCGACCTTCAAAGTAAGTTGTGTCCTCCATAAAACTCTCATAACTCAAATTGGTCAGACAGTAACGACAACAGAGGGAGCACAGAGAGGTTGCAGCATGCTCTGTAGGGTAAACCGGGCCTGGATTGGAAGAGCAGCTTTGATGTTAGGGTTACAAGGTCAGACATTGAAAGGGTGGTCTGTAATAAACCCCTTCCTCTGCACTTGCCCTTCACCCAGTAACTCTTCAGTCATGGTTCTCTACATCATAGGTGTTAAACAGCCCGGAGATGACAGATCTGTCAGCGTTGTGTGATGGTCTGGTAAGGAATTTTAAATCCGCTGTCACTGAAATGAACAAGTGATTGCATCTGATCAGACAGGAGCAGTGGCCATCTAATCAAGTGCCACATTCATGTCAATCGTCCTGTCCTAATGACCAACGTCTCTATGTTGGGTCCAATTCTACACCGCCCCCTTTCTACTTATTGGGGCAGCACGGTGGCTTAGTGGTCAGCACCTCCACCTTGCAGCATAAGATCATGAGTTCAATTCCCAACCATGGCCTTATCTCGGTCTGTGTGTGTTTATATTAGGCAATTTAGAGCGTAAGCTCCAATGCGGCAGGGACTGATGTAAGCGAGTTCTCTGTACAGCGCTGCAGAATTAGTGGCGCTATATAATTAAATAAATGATGTTGGTTACCCAGGTCTGACAAAGGAGATAGTACAGGGAGATGGGGCTATGTAGTGGGGAATAGAGTACCCAAAATTAGACAGCCCCTTTAAAACAGGACAAATATGAAATATATTTAAATCAGAGGTTCAAATCTGTAGTATTTATATTAAAAGTGGGTGATTATTACCACCATGCAATATACATGTCCAACAAAGGCAGGGTGGCTAATTGTAGTGTATAAGCAATAAAAGGACGAAACACAGGATTTAACTTTTTCTAAATAAATGGAAACCTTGCCATGCTCTCAAGAGGAGGCATTAGCTGGTTCCTGTACAGTCATTTGTTATGTTATGGAGAGGAGCAATTTGTTATTACCCAGCACTTTGTGCGATGCCCTGAAGCCAGCCCCAGGTCAATTGTCAGCATCTGTCACAGAGGAAACAAGGTTACGCTGACAATCAACGTTCCGTTGATTCTATAATCAGTGAAATGACCAAGAGCAGACTAGTTTAAAACATACAATGGCCAAAAATAGGAGAACACCCTGTCAATCTGTGCCAGGTGCATAGTAACCTGTCTCCCAGGCACCAATAATAGCACCGTAAGGTAGAATGGGCAAGAAAACCGTGCCTAAAAATATATTGTAAATTGCAAAGCTATATAAAAAAATATATATATATATCACATTAGTTTAATTCCATTCAAAAATCCAACCATTCTGGAAGTCCCAAATGCAATACAATAGTTTGAGCTGTGCGTTCCCATTAATCTAGGTGCGTCAGGAGTTTGTGTTCTAGGGAAGCAAGCATGTGACTTTAATTTACTACATTACCTGTTAAATCTACCTTCATGCTTTTATATGTATAATTTTTTTTTATATTTGCATTTATCTGCTAGTTACCCGGGGATATGTGTGTATCTACAGTGGAAAAATTAAGGGTCATTTCTGAACGTACACAACTATAGTGCAAGTGTTGTCATGCACCGTCAAAATAGCCCTTTCTTACGGGTAAGCGCAGGGATTTGTGGGCCACAACGATGGAAGGAGCTGGGCACATCTGGAGAATTCTTTGCTAAATGCAGTAAAGGTTCATAAGTGCGTCTAGTTTAGTACTTAAATGGGAAAAGAGAGTTTCATTTTACGGTATGCGGTTATTTAAATTGAGCAGACGGGGATAGGGAAGGTGTATTTAGTGGGGGGCTCCCCATTTTACAGGTGGACACACAGCATATATCTCAAGCTGGTCACAGGTGCCAGAAACCCACCCATAACCCTATACTTTCAACGCGACGCATTTCGCACCTTTCGGTTGCGCTTCTGCAGGGAATGATGTTTTTAGACGCACTACGTACAATGCAATAAAAACCCTTAGACACAAAAAAAAAGTGACAAATGTAATAAAGACAGCCCTGGTGTCTTTATTTAATACTAAAATGAGCTAGGTGAGAGTGCGAGAAGTGCGCCCACCACTCTTATATAAAGAAGACGAGCCGTCTGCACCTTTTCTGTCTGTCCCCTTAGAGGGGAGCATTCTGTGAGAGCCCACAGCCTGTGCTCTGCGTTATCCCGACAGATGCTGCCGATTCCAGCTTCCCCAGACGGGCGCTGAGTGAACGGATCCTCGTTGCACAAGTCTAGACCAATTTCCAATTCACTTAGAGGGCCCCTCGCAGCAGATTCCAGTGATAATAACATGCAGACAAATTGCCTATTATTATATGGAGAGACGGCAGTTTTATTACAGAAAGAAAATTGAAGGGGAATTTATCATTTTCCAACTCACACAAACTGTACGTGCAATGTACTAGCTAAGCCTTCCTTCACAGGAGGGGGCGGGGTGGGGGTGCGATGAGCAGCGTACTCATTACCAGAAAACAATAGAACTTGGAAATGTTATCAATTTATCACTTCAAGCCATAGCTCAGACACTAAAACTACACTTCACTGAATGATTTTAGCTGACGTGTTCAGGAATCTCCTCACACACAGGAGCCTGTAAGAGAATAAATAAGTGCAGGGACATCATTTAAGAGGTGCAGATGTCCAGCATGAAAATGGGGCAAAATAAATGCTGTTTGGGGTCTCTTCCGGTTTGTTAAGTAAGATATGTTCTGTAAGATATGTTCTGTAAGATATGTTCTGTAAGATATGTTCTGAGAAATTGTTACAGAAGATCTGTGAAGTGTAATATATTAATTAACACAATAAGTTAAAGGGGTGCTCTGCTAAAGAGTAGTTATGAGATTTTGGATGATTCACTTCAATAGGTCAGTCCTGGTACATTAGGTAGATCATGGATGGTACAAGTTTACAGGTGGACCGTGGATGGTACAAGTTTACAGCTGGGCGATGGATGGCACAAGTTTACAGGTGGGAAGTATATGTTACAAGTTTACAGATGGGCCGTGGATGGTACACGTTTACAGAGAGGGCTGTATATGTTACAAGTTTACAGGTGGGCCGTGCATGGTACAAGTTTACAGGCGGGCCGTGGATGGTACAAGTTTACAGGCGGGAAGTATATGTTACAAGTTTACAGGTGGGCCGTGGATGGTACACGTTTACAGAGAGGGCTGTATATGTTACAAGTTTACAGGTGGGCCGTGCATGGTACAAGTTTACAGGCGGCCGTGCATGGTACAAGTTTACAGGCGGGCCGTGGATGGCACAAGTTTACAGGTGGGCCGTGGATGGCACAAGTTTACAGGTGGGCCGTGGATGGCACAAGTTTACAGGTGGGCCTTGGATGGTACAGGTTTACAGGTGGACCGTGGATAGTACAGGTTTACAGGTGGGCCGTGAATAGTACAGGTTTACAGGTGGACCATGGATAGTACAGTTTTACAGGTCGGTTGTGAATGATGCATGTTACAGCAGGTGGGCCATGTACATGCACGTTTACAGGTCGGCCGTGAATTGTGCATGTTTTAAGGTCAGTTGACATTCGCATATGGAATTTTGGGGAGACTTTCTGACAGAAAACAAACAAATCTGCAGCATATCTAATGTAAATGAAAGTCTCCATTGTCCAGTGTTCTCTGTCATAATGCTGTCCATACACTTGTGTTAGAAATTCGCCCTATGACACAAGGCACTTTATCTTCTGTGATTTCAATGGCAATGTCAACAGAAGTTCTGAGATCAGAGCACATGGCCGCCATGTACAAAAGAGATCACTTCAGCCCATCATGATGAAGTGAAGAATCCAATAAAGATTCAGGATAAGGAGAATGAAAGAACCATCAGGTACACAACAAATAAATACCTGGGATCCACGCCCAGAAGAAGGATGTGCCCAAACATGAAGGTGGAGGCCAGCTAGCAGCCACAGGTTCTCTTACTGCTCCATCTGCTGTGCTGGAAATAAGTGCAATTCCTGGTGGGGAAATCTGTATGTGTTTATAAATACTCCGGGCCGTAAACCTAAAAATCCTGCAGTTGGAATCATCCTGTATTTGTCTTAAATGTAATTTCTTCCTAATGTGCCTCTGCCCAGAGCATCTGGGATCGAGCTGGGGAGAATCCAAAGCCGAAAAGCATAAAGTGGTGCAACATTTAGAACGTGCTCACAGCATTGGACTGCGAGCTGAAGCTGAAAAGTGGGATCTCCCAAAGCGTGGGTATTAAACTGGCCGGGGACAGCACTGGAGAGAACAGTCACAACTGAGTCAGACATAACCAATGAGCCAGTGTGACTCACTAGGCACAACTGAGAAGAGGCGGATGATAACACAGACGCAATTATACCATGATTAGTTCTGCCACAGCATCTCCAAACTGGACAGAAGACTCAAAGGAAATAAGGAGGAACTAAATGCTATTGTCCATACAAGTATGAAAATGATCTCAAACTGATTGTTGATGGAACCTAACACTGCACGGAACCTTACCAATAATGCAATGCAACAAGAGGAAGATGGGAGAGATTGGATGATACTCGTCTCTCTGACCTGGGTACATTTATAGTCAGAGGATGGGGGGGGTGACACTCCAAATCCAAGGCTAAAATATATCTATTGAGGAACAAAGCTGACTCCCAGGCACGGGCTCGGCTGTGCATACAGAGAACAGAAAGATAGACCGAAAAACTCTTCATTTTACATGTTATAATAAAGCGCTATGTTTAAGAGCATACATTAGCCTGAAACGCGTAAGATGTTCGCTTTCTATATTTTATGTGAAAGACATATTTAATCTTTCTACAAACTTGAGTTTGAGTGCTGACCTACTGTATTCATTTATAGTCAAGTGTCCTGCTTCAGAAAAAGAAAACCCCAGGTAATCAAGCACGGCCATTAAGCAGTTTTTCTCGGTCACTGGGAACTGGTCAGAATATTATGACGAATAAAGATAGGGACAATTTACTATGCACCGTGTGAGGTTTTATATATACATACATGCTAGAGATTCATCCACATTCATTTTCCAAGAATACCAGCACTGATTGTGACCAAAACTCACTGGTGCTTGACCATTAAAATCTGGTCACTTTAAGTTCGCGCATTTGAGGCAGAGTCTTAAAGTTCCTCTAACAACACTATAATCAATGCACCCAGCTGATACAAGAGGATAGGAGTAGATCCATGTTAGACAGGACCTGTCATTGGAGTAAATATATTTTTAAGGTGTGATTGACTAGAGACCGAGCATCTTATTGTATTCAGTCTTCCAACAGTGGACGGCTCAGCGCAGCACTTAGTATTTCAGATGTGAATGTAATGCTCGTGAAGGGTAGGGGGGCTTAATTGTCCAGCGGCAATAGTGAAAATAGGGCTGCTTGTGACAGGGGTAGTGTGAGGAGGGGAAAATATGGAGAGTTATATAGTGAAAGGAACAGGGTCCCCCAACAGCACAGAGTAGTGGTGTGAAGGTCTTATCAGAAGGAAGATTTTAGTGTCACTCCACACATTGCACTGGGCACATCCCCTGTGATGTCCCTCAGCTTCACTCACAAGACAGGGGGGAATTGACGCAAGAAGTCATCTGTCCTGGATTCAGGATAGAACAATATGTGGGATGACTCAAGTGTGTTTACTTACATGTCCCATTTGGTATCAGTCTTCATCTACTGGTCATCCAGGAGCTCCAGGTCGGGGCCAATCAGATCACTAGAATGGTCTCAGCAACGGGAGAAGAGCCGATCTTGTGGAACTGTCCATGTGATGATTACGTTAGTGAGGACAACAATGCTTGGGGGTAAGTGGGAAGACTGAGAGGTACTAGAATGACCAGCATCCCACAACAGCAGAGTAGTGATCTTAGGCTCCTACTAAAGCAATGGAGGAAGACTATGGTGAGAAATGCATCTTTATGTGAAACAAAGTCCATACATCCTACTTGTATAATTGTCATTTTGCTTATGTGTCCATATGATGTTGGATAATTATTATTCTTTATTTCTATACCATTTTCCAGAGAATATGTAAATGTTCCCATTAGTCCCTGGCACATTGGAGCCTACAGTCTAACGTCTTTCATCACACGCACACATTTATGTTTTTAGAATGTGGGCGGAAACATGAGAACATGGAGGAAAGCCATGGAGGCACGGAGCGGTCTGGTTAGCTCCTAGTGAATGGATAGGCACAATCTCAAGGATACTAGAATAGCCCATCATGAGACAGATGCCATTTAAAAGGTCAAGCTGACGACAGGAATATATGTATTTATAAATAATATATATATCATCCTCGCAACACGTTCTTCTACTGCTGCTCTGCTCTTTCATTTCCTTAGTTGCCCGTATTTTACCAAATCAATACTTTTATCAACATCTCTTTTTTCAAAAATATCTCCCAACTCTATGACCTACTCAATATCTGCAACTCTTACCCCCACTCATTACTTCCACCCATTCCCTGTTACAGGACTAATTCCCTCCCTCGTACAACGAGACTTTCCAAACCATCAAGCGTTCCCCGAAAACTGACCTCTTCAGGCAAGCTTATCAATTTCCCAAACCATCTCCAGCATCTCCCTAGGCTGTCCTACCGATCCGATTACCAGCCCTTTACACCGTACACTAAAACTTACATTTATTCTTAATCTGTGCTCAAAGTACTGACCCCCAAACCAATGTCGCTGTGTCATATAGCCTCACTAAGCACATTACCCCATTGCAATCTGGCTGGACCAATATGAAATCTGTAGCACTTACCCCATGTATCTAAAACTTGGGGGTAAATGCATCAAGCTAAGTTTTCCGGCAGGTTTGAAAAGTGGAGATGTTGCCTATAGCAACCAGTCAGATTCTAGCTATCATTCTGTAGAATGTTCTAAATAAATGATAGCAAGAATCTGATTGGTTTTTCAAACCCGCCGGAAAACTCTCAGCTTGATACATTTACCCCCTACTGTCGTATAGCTTGCGAGCAGGAATATTTTCCCTCTTTGGTTCTTAATACCCAGTTTTTATTTTATTACTATGCTTGTTCCCAATTGTAAACCACAGCTTATGTCAGCCTCTTTGGCATTTACCATATTATCTTTTCATAAATCATATATTCAAAACAGATTTATCTGGGAATTGCTCATCACTGATCAACACAAAATACTCTGCAATGTTAAATAAGAAAACAACTATAAGCCCTTTTCTTGATTACAAATAAAAACCACACAATACCACACCCAAAATGTTGCTAAAATACAATTAAATAAACCCTGGTGTTATCAGTTGTCTTTAGAGGTCATATGATGGATTGGGATTCACTTGTGTACAATGAAAGTGTTTCGGCCGATCTGTAAATAAATACACCTGTCTGTGAGAGTGTCCCACACTTAGTGATTTTCTAAACACGAGATTTATCATGAAGATCAAAGAACATCCAAAGCAAATCTAAAAAAATTAAATTGAAACAAACCAACCAGGGGCAGTATATTAGAATATGTATGACTTTTAATATCATCTGGAGCACTGGTAAATCCATTTTAAAGAAGTGGAGAAAATATGGCACAACTGTTAGTTTGTCTGGGACAAAACAGAGAATTCATGCAAGGAGGACATTGATTATGGAGGCCACTAAGAAGTCAACTCCGTCTGTATTCTATGGCAGAGATGGGAGAAACTGTCCATGGGTAGCCCGGGCACTTCGCATATCTGCTTTATAGGAGGGTAGCAAGAAGAAAACCATTGACAAAGGAATCATAGTAAATATTTCCTAAAGTTTATCAGAAAGCAAGTGAGAGACCCACATAGCAAGTGGAGAAAGAGACTACGGTTTGAACGCTTTGGCCTCAATGGTAGGCGTTCTGTTTGACACAAGCCTAACATTGTACGTCATCCCCAGAATGTTGCGCATCAGCCCAGGAAACGCTGCAAGTCAGCCCAGGAAACGCTGCCAGTCAGCCCAGGAAACGCTGCCAGTCAGTCCAGGAAACGCTGCCAGTCAGCCCAAGAATGCTGCCAGTCAGCCCAGGAAATGCTGCGAGTTAGCCCAAGAACACTGCACTTCAATCCCCCGAACACTGCGCGTCAATCCCCAGAACACGGCGCGTCAATCCCCAGAACACGGCGTGTCAATCCCCAGAACACGGCGTATCAATCCCCAGAACACGGCGCGTCAATCCCCAGAACACGGCGTGTCAATCCCCAGAACACGGCGCGTCAATCCCCAGAACACGGCGCGTCAATCCCCAGAACACGGCGCGTCAATCCCCAGAACACGGCGCGTCAATCCCCAGAACACGGCGCGTCAATCCCCAGAACACGGCGCGTCAATCCCCAGAACACGGCGCGTCAATCCCCAGAACACGGCGCGTCAATCCCCAGAACACGGCGCGTCAATCCCCAGAACACGGCGCGTCAATCCCCAGAACACGGCGCGTCAATCCCAAGAACACGGCGCGCCAATGCCCAGAACACGGCGCGTCATCATAAGAACACGGCGCGTCATCCCAAGAACATTATCCCTTCCGTGGAGCACAGTGAAGGGTGCATGAATTTACGGGGATGCTTCTCTGCTTCAGGGAACTTTTAATTTTTTCAAAACAAAGGCCTGAAAATATGCCCCCATTTCTTAGAGATCTAGGACTTGGGAGAAGATTCCATCAAGAGAATAGCCCAAAGCATAGAGCATTGGCCACATTGATTTTTTCGCATTTAAGCAACTCCAATGTTCAGGAGTCTCCCAGTCAGAACTCAATCCCATCAAGAATCCGTGGAGTGATTTACAAATTGCTGTTTCCCAACAATCCCCATGCAACGTGCTAGTAATATAGTAAAGAATGATTACAATTGTAGGGTGCACTGTGACTGTAATCGCAGCTATAGGTGCTTAGATCATTTATTTATATAGCGCCAGCAAATTCCATAGCGCTTTACAATTTGATATCAAATCAATACTTCTATAATTGGATCATTTCACAAAAACAAGCATTAGAAAGGGCAAGAAAAGCTGGAGAGTTATTGTTCTCTGGCATTAGAGTATTTTGTGTTGATCAATAGTAAGAATCGTGAATAAATCCATATTGATTCCATGTTGTAAGCAAGAAAAATGCCAAAGGGGATGCACACTTGGTATAGATACTGTATTTTTATTAATATATATATTTCTGAGTGTTTTCTAAATCCCCTGCAGTTGTAAAAGGGCAACACCAAAAGCTCAGCAGAAATGCAATCCATGTAATTAGAGGCATTAATAAATTATAAAAATGCAAATACAGACATTAAGAGTTAGGTGTTTCCCAATGTCACATCATTTACAGATGCTTCGGCTTTATGTAAACGTGTTTAATATTCTGCAAGGGCTGCCCCTTTTACAGACCCGAAACCGCGTCTGGAATATAATATTAGTGTCTATTATCTGCCTGGAACGGTTTACAAAATCCACCCCCCCAAAAAATGTAACCTCTGTGTGTCTGGCGATAGATTAACCCAATATATTTTGAGAGTCTTCCATGTGGCCCCCCAACAAAGGGCCACGCAATATAATTATGCTACATTCACAGTGTATTTATTATGGGTAAACCATACTTACAACACAGCAAACTAACAATGCTTTGATAATGCTAACAATTAAAACTAATTTATTTTATAATTAAGTGTGACCGGCGTGTGAGATGACAGCAACGTCTGAACAGCTTCCCGGCAGTGCTGGGTCACATAACACCGGTGGTTACTTATAGCTTCAGTGCTGTCTGCCTATATACTCCTCTGTCATATACTCCCCACAACCCCATAACACAGACCTGAGGCCACAGTATTATTGGATTGGAGTACTGGAATGTGGGACATAGTAACAGGTTGGATACCAGGGAACTACAGTCTTAATGACTGTGCTAGAATTGTATAGATACTCAGTATCATTATACAGTGCAGTGTGATCATTATCAGGGTATACATACTCAGTATCATTATACAGTGCAGTGTGATCATTATCAGGGTATAGATACGCAGTATCATTATACAGTGCAGTGTGATCATTATCAGGGTATAGATACGCAGTATCATTATACAGTGCAGTGTGATCATTATCAGGGTATAGATACTCAGTATCATTATACAGTGCAGTGTGATCATTATCAGGGTATAGATACGCAGTATCATTATACAGTGCAGTGTGATCATTATCAGGGTATAGATACGCAGTATCATTATACAGTGCAGTGTGATCATTATCAGGGTATAGATACGCAGTATCATTATACAGAGCAGTGTGATCATTATCAGTGTATAGATACTCGGTATCATTATACAGTGCAGTGTGATCATTATCAGTGTATAGATACTCGGTATCATTATACAGTGCAGTGTGATCATTATCAGTGTATAGATACTCAGTATCATTATACAGTGCAGTGTGATCATTATCAGTGTATAGATACTCGGTATCATTATACAGTGCAGTGTGATCATTATCAGTGTATAGATACTCGGTATCATTATACAGTGCAGTGTGATCATTATCAGTGTATAGATACTTGGTATCATTATACAGTGCAGTGTGATCATTATCAGTGCATGTGCAGTAACATTATAAGGTGAAAGGTGATCATTATCAGTGTATAGATACTCAGTATCATTATACAGTGCAGTGTGATCATTATCAGTGCATGTGCAGTAACATTATAAGGTGAAAGGTGATTATCAGTGTATAGATACTCAGTATCACTATACAGAGCAGTGTGATCATTATCAGTGTATAGATACTCAGTATCACTATACAGAGCAGTGTGATCATTATCAGTGTATAGATACTCAGTATCATTATACAGTGCAGTGGGATCATTATCAGTGCATGTGCAGTAACATTATAACGTGAAGTGTGATCAATTTCTATATAAGGAAAACCATTATAAAGGGTAGCGTACGGCTGAGAGTGTTGCTAGCGAGCAGAGGAGATTTCTGTATTGATCCAATGGTCTCTTTGTGATCTATAGTCTTTCCTGCAGGAGACTCCTGTACTCTGTCACAAGCCGGCTGAATAACCCAACCTAAGCCAGAGTGCAGAATCCTGCGCTTGGGGTAAGTGCCCTGTGGGGCAGAACTAGATGTATAAACTATGTGGAGAGCCCCCCGGGACAGAATATCTTCTAGTACCCACGTATAGTAATCCAGCACCATTGTGACAATATATAAGATCAGCACTTGTCATACACACCCACTGCTGAGTACTGCTGCCAGCCAGCAGCCCGTGTGCTTACCCTCCGCACGCTCCCTAGAGGTGCGCTTAGGTACGTGGAGACACGAATACGCGCATTGCGTAAAACAGTGTAAACACCACATGAAAGACCAGCCGCCACCCAATTCTATCAAATACATTTTTCTCCTAATACACTGCTCAGGTTATCCTCATTTATGGCCTAAAGTTCTCATGCGAGTGAGAGGATTTATCTTCTCGTTCACAGAACTACACAGAGGTGCAAAATGTGTCTTTTTGCAGGGTAACGATGGCTGTGCGCTCTTCCAGAAAGATGTGCCCCCGCCAACCCCTTATCTTGTTTGAATGATATTGTTGTGGAAAATCAAACCGTGTTTCTGCGCTGCTCTTACTTAGCAGCTGCAGGCTTAGAAATGGTTCTGTGGCTTTTAAATCACAGTAGGTAACTGGCCTAACACTAAGTGGGTAACCGGTTTGATGGTATGGGGGTAACTGGCCTAACTGGTAAGTTGGTAAATGGCCTGATGTTAAGATGGGACAACATCAGGGGGTATATTTACTAAACTGCGGGTTTTAAAAAGTAGAGATGTCTATAGCAACCAATCAGATTCCAGTTATTATTTGTTTAGTACATTCTACAAAATGACAGCTAGATTCTGATTGGTTGCTATAGACAAAATCTCCACTTTTTCAAACCAGAAGCTTAGTAAATTTACCCCCAGATGCTTGTTGGACTATTTGTGGTCCTCATCACTAGTCACTAATCCTAGTAAACAGATTTATTAAGCATAAGAGCATGACTAATTGGGCATATAGGGAGGTCAATCACAATAATTTGTTGCCAAGGCAATATTTTCAGAAACACTTGACCTTAAGACGTGAGAGAAGCTCCAGAGAGAGAGCAGCCACTTCAAGCCATGGAGACACTTAATCCCTGAACCGAGGGAGGATATACAGTATGTCTGAAGCCTAAGGCACGGCCCTGCATCTTAATTCTTTTTTTTTTCCAATAATACTGGTTCTATTTATTCCTATAAAGGACACACCGTATATCCCCACCACTGCTGAGCTTTCAGCCTCATCTCAGAAGCTGGAACATGGACATAATGTGATTTAAGCACAATCCCATTTCATTCCAAGGCAGGACCTCAGCGTTCTATATAATCAGTGCTTTCACTGACTCAGTAGGGTAAAAATTGTAAAGCTTGTCTTTCTCGGTAAAACAAAGCAGCTCCCATATCTGAGTATCAGAGAGAAGAGAAGTGACCAGAGACTCTGTACAGGATACCTGTAGCACTCAAACAATGTAGTTAATATGCAATACACCCCGTGGCTGTTTAATGCGCTGGCAGCCATGATCTGACCTTAAATATAAAGCTGGCGAAGGATCTGACACCTCTCTATGTGGCTGCAATTTATCTGGTACATCTCCGATCTCTTGCTGTGAAGTGCATGGGCATTTGTGGATAAAACAAGCAGGGGGTTATTATAACCAGTACGATGGGATGAGGGGATGCGGTGGGACGAGAGGACGCAAAGAACCAGGGATGGATATGGAGAGAGGAATTCAGAGAAGAGGAGGGAAAATCAGAGGATGATTGGAAAACAGAGAGAGAGAGAACTGAGTGATAAGTGAGAGACATATGGGAGAAGCCAGAGGACTGGGGCACGAGGGAGGGGGGGGGGGGGGGGTGAAGCAGGATGGAGGAAGCAGGATCCTCTAAAGAGTAAACAGTGAGGTTAACAAATTGCTACTGACTGCGTGTTAGAGCCATAAATTGCATAATCAAATTATAAACACACGTATACATACATCTTTCTTGCACGGGTGGTGGTGGATCACTATCACGTGCACAGAGTAAGGCACAGAGCACAATACACTGAGAGCGAACCCTGCACCACTTTGCACTTCTTGGTCCCGGCCTTTTGGCTGGGCCAGAATAATTTCTACACCCTCCGGCCATTTGGCTGGGGCTTATGGGCACTTTTTTATTTATTGAACATATGGCACTTATGCACAGCATAGTACTTTTTTTTGCACGGATTTCATTTTTGTTCATTTTCGTTTGCACGTTTTGGGTTTGGGTTGGATCCTTAGAGGTACCCTCTCCCTCAGTTGTCCGAGACTCTCTACTTTTGGGGAGAGTTGAAGAGGGATTTCCCCGGGGAACACTGCGGCCGACCTCGTGGTAAAAGGGAATGCCCGAGCCTTGCGGCGGAGGCAGCCTTGAAGACCCTTGCCCTCTAAGGGGCCTTTTGCCTCCGAGGGTCGGGGATGTAAAGGGGCACCCCCTAGCCTCGGCGAAGGGGTGACCGAAGATCTCTGTCCTCCTAAGAGGCCTTTTGGCTTTGGGGGATATGGAGCAACAGAGCCCTTTCCATTTTGGGAAGGGTCTAAAAGCCCAAGCACCCAGCACTGTTTTGCAAGTCACTGGGTGATTTGAGCACGCACATCGGGCTTCTATAAAAAAAAAAAAATGTGTTTCATACGTGTAAGGATTTAGCAGATATAGTAACCCTACATACAGGTTACCAGATAGACGGCAATCTCTGTGGAAAACAATACTAATATCATATTAGCATAACACGGGTGGCTCAGGAAATCTATGAACGGAGTAAAATTAGGAGCAGACAATGTGTCCTGTGTTCTAACGTAATCGATGGATACAGTGAGCGTCCGGCTGAAGTGCGCGGCGTTGGCGGGTGCAGGGCTGTGTTCTACAAGGAAAGCTTACTAAGCTCGCCTGTGTGTCACTCAGCAACCGCAAATTCACAATTAACTCAACTTAAAAAGTGCCAGACACCTGTGCACTGAAGCAGATTTACCATGCAAATTCTCCCTAATGCATTCATGACTAGACAGCCCCAGAGATGAAAGAGAGAGGATGAAACTAGAGGGACCACAGAATTGGGGGAAATTGCTGTGTACTCCCTTGATGAGAGCACAGTGGGGGGCAGAGGGGGGTGGGGTGACTGGAAGGGAGAGATATGTTCTGCTCAGCAGGGAAGTCAGGGGCAATCTGGGATAACAGGACAGAGGAGAGATGGGAGACGTGGAGGAAAGAGGGAGAGATAGGGGGAGGTGGAGGGAGCTAGGAGGGGAACGTGGCTCTCTCCAGCTCAGCGTGCTCACAGACAGCTTTCTGCTAAGGAGCAGCAGGTGAGGAGAGGACTGGGCAGAGGAGGGAGGGAGCTGTCACACAGAATAGCACAAACTACAGAGATCTAATCTCAGGGAAAACGTATATCAGTTTGTGTCACTCTACTATTACCCTGCTAACATGTATGTGTTCTGATGTGACCTCATATTACACATATGCTCGTGTTATACTGCACTGTGCTCTGTCTGCTAACATAAGACAACTAAGGTTTAGGCAGAGCGCACTTATACCCAGATTCAAATGGAACCTTGAGATCAGTTTGGATTTGAATACGGGCGGAGCTACGCTCAAGTTCCGCACTTTTTTTTAAACACACGTTGCGTATTGGTTGTGCCCAAGCATGGATCAGGCCTTATGTGTTTTTTATATTAATTTTTATTTATTTTACAAAATTTAAAGGACACACTAATAGTTATTTTACTTCCTTAAGTATCAATTGTTCCCCTCACCTCTTTATCCTGGCCATCTTTATCATGTGTTTCATGCTGTTGTGTGTTTTTTGTACCATGATCCCGTCAATGTACAGTGCTGCACAATATGTTTCCGTTTTCTAAAAAAAAAAAGGATAATAATAATATTGTTCTAAAACGAGCAAACTCGTCTGTTCAGAATTTGTGTAAATTCTGAACATTCTCAGCTTCATAAGGGCAAAAGCTTGTGAAATAAATGACATTTGTTAGCATTACACTGTCACTGCTAGAATTGTTATTCTAGACATGATTGCAAAAGTATAGGAACCCGCAGCATTGCTTGATCATCATCATTTATTTATATAGCGCCACTAATACCGCAGCGCTGTACAGAGAACGCACTCACATCAGTCCCTGCCCCCGATAGAGCTTACAGTCTAAATTCCCTAATATACATACACACAGAGCAAGAGAGACTAAGGGCAATTTAATAGCAGCCAATTAACCTACCAGTATGTTTTTGGAGTGTGGGAGGAAACTGGAGCACCCAGAGGAAACCCACGGAACATACAAACTCCACACAGATAAGGCCATGGTTGGGAATTGAACTCATGACCCCAGTGCTGTAAAGCAGAAGTGCTAACCACTAAGCCACCGTGCTACCTATGTAACGATTCACAACGCTGACCCCATATATCAATATCACCATGCTGCTTGATTTACCAATCTTTCATTTATTATATCAGAAGCAACGCCACTCAACAAAGGTAAAACTCTGTTGCCCTAGATTGTGAATATACTTTATTTCAGGACGTTACAACTTATTAGGTACGAATAGCAGCCGCAACATTGACCAAGCTTCTCAGAGGCAAGCAGAAACTCTGTAATAGCTGCGGCAAAATATAGCAACCGTGGGACAGAAAATCATAATCGAATCATGTAGCAATTGTGTCTAAAAATTAAAACACTCCCACAAATCATTTTCATTACTGAAAAGTTGTTTTCCTCCAGAGTATATTACTGCTGCCATAGATGAGAATTCAATTAAAGTATAGCCATCGCCTGCACTCGGTGGATGCAGCTGAAATAACACTCACGAGAACGCAGCATTCTACAGTGATGTCATTAGTCTACTGAACAACTAGGTTTAACATTGGCTCAGCTCACAAGTCACATGTGTTCTGCCAACGGATACTATTTAAAAGCACTTTAATCTGAAATATGTACTTTTGGTTAATTGAGTTAGTACAGGGAATATACCTCTGGCACTCGTCCACTTTTGACCGAAACTCTGCTGAAATATATACATGGTCTGTAGTACTATACAGTTAGTAAATGGTATTTAGATATTACATCAAGATATAAACCGGAGGAGCTTGAAGCCCTTACCATTGTACTTACCACCCTCAACATAATTAAGAATTGTTCATGCAGGTCTATATTACACCATTTGTTGTGTTTATATCATTTATCTCTGGTTGGCGTTTAATTAATTCTCCTCCTTACAGCTTCACGTTCCCGGTAATTAAATTTTCACTTTCCAGCCCTTCATTTTTTTTTTTTTCAGGGAAAACACAGGACAGATCCGATATTGTAAGTCTCTTCTGAAGCTGCGATGGAATGAATATTTATCATATGACTCTCCGTAATGAGAAAAACTGAAATATTTCCCACACCGAGTTTCAGAAGCGCAAGGCACAATTCTATTAAAAGTTTCAGAAATAAATTGCGAATACAGAGCAGGAGATATCCGCTGCTGAACTAAATTTCCTGCTCTCTCAGTCGAACTGGGAGTAAATGAACCTTTTTGTTTGTAGTGTGGCATTATCTGGAGATGGAAGGAAGAAGGTTATAACTATGCAGACAGGAAAGGATACTTGTATACCTAGATAAAACAGAAAGGAATGTGCAGGTCCTAAGCATCAAAACTCACAAAACTGTGGCTATGAAACATAATCTGGTCTATTTATCAATCTGCAGTGACAAGGCTCTATCGCTGTGAAAATCAATTATTGATAAAATATTGCCAGAGTGATATTCAGCTGTTAGGTCGATAAGGCTTAATGCCACTTCACCGGTCTCGGTGGATAGGTGAATGCAGGACCCAGCTAGCCGGTTCACAGAAGCACAGAGGAACTGAAAGTAGGCTCCACCCCTTTCCAACTCGTAAAAGTTGTCGTGTTTGTACAGTGGTAAAGTACCCTGCATTGTGACTGCAACAGCCCTGCTTCAAGTCTGTTTCACGCTCCCTGATTTTTTTCCATATTTGTCTATTTAGTATTTAATTTATTTTGCTTTATTATTGGACCTGGGGCTTTATTATGTGATTTGCGGCAAATGAAGTCAGGGTGTGGCACTCTGGTGACGTAAAGGCGTCACCACGACCCATTCCATACTTGCTTGCTGACCTCCGCTCCATGATGTCACATAGGACAGAATGGAACAGTTGACAAGTCTGGGTTTTTAAGATACAACCCCAAAAGGAAATATGCAAATAAGACACAAAAAAAAAAAAAAAAAATAGATGTCTGGGTAGCAGCCAGACTGGCAACCTTATCAATAGGAATTGCTTCTTTTGCAAAAAGAATAAAAAAAGGGGGTGGGGGTGCCCAAATGCAATATAATATTTTTATAGTTCAAAACTTATGTTCCCCTCCCCACATATACCTTATTCCTTCCTCGCCCACCTCAATGCAAGTAATAACTAAATGGCAGCAACAAAAAATACAAACAAATTAAATTTCAGCTTGTATCCAGAAAACAAACCCAGGAAAGAGCTCTCAAGGGGACCATGTGATGAGTTCTCAACTTCGCTGGAACCCCAGGAGCTTGGTTTCTAATTGCAGCGGGTGCCTGGTATAAACGTTGTTCAAACACACAGCCAGGATCTTCAAATGTCTCCACTCTTTCATCATCGCATATCAAAGCGGAGTTAAGCTGTGAAATTATCTTCGATTTTTTTTAATAGAGAGTACTTCATATAATTGAATTAACTCTTCTGCAGATCTGCCCCACTTTCCCTGTCCTAAATATCTTCTTACTCATTCAATTATAGACAAAGCCTGTACAACTTCAGCAATGTGACGATTGTCCGCATGAAGACAGAAACGGTGAAAGTCCCTATCCCTGGAAGCCTTACAGGATACTAGCAATTGGAACACACCATATAAGAAAAGGCAAAGAATGCAGGATAAACCTAACTATTTGCAAAGGAGGCCACCACCCCGACAACAGAGACCATAACTGGAAAGACAGAGCATTCAAGACCTACAGCCACAATGTTTGTGTCTCTCACTCTATGTATGTGTCTGTCTACCTCTCTTTTCCCCTCTGCACCTAAATCTCCCCAGCACAGTGGCTTAGTGGTTAGCACTTCTGCCTCACAGTCATGAGTTCAATTCCCGACCATGGCCTTATCTGTGAGGAGTTTGTATGTTCTCCCCATGTTTGCGTGGGTTTCCTCTGGGTGCTCCGGTTTCCTCCCACACTCCAAAAACATACTGGTAGGTTAATTGGCTATCAAAAATTAACCCTAATCTGTCTGTGTGTGTGTGTTAGGGAATTTAGACTGTAAGCTCCAATGGGGCAGGGACTGATATGACGAGTTCTCTGTACAGCGCTGCGGAATCAGTGGTGCTATATAAATAAATGATGATGATGATGATTAGTGTGTGTACACTTGTTTCATCGCCTCTATCTCCTTGTTGGTGACATTTCTTTTTGTCATTGTTAAGCTTAAGTCTATGGGAGAATTTACTCCCATAGACTTAAGACAAACCGTATTTTGAAAATATTGCTTCAATGTATACCTGTTTTCAGAACTTGTACAATCCTCATGCCTAACAATTTATTTGCAGGGACTACATCTTTTAATCTGAATTTTTGTTTTAACAGATCTTTTACGTTGTTGTGTTTTTCTTGACCCGCTAGCAGTAGATCATCCGCGCCTACCACTATGATGAACAATTTTTCTTCTATAGCGTTACGGTATAGACAGTGATCAGTTTCTGACTTAATAAAGTCCAACAGTACAGTATCCAACTTTACATACCAGCATCAACCACTTTGTATTTAGGCCATATAGAGATTTCTTTAGGAGGCAAACGTTTCCCCCTTGGAACACATTATCTTTGTAGTGTTGAGCTGGTTCCATGTAAATCTCCTCATCTAAATCCCCATTTAGAAATGCTGAGTCAGAATCAAGTTAGTATAATAACAGATCATAAAGAAATGGCGATGACTATCCTTAATGTCCTGTATCTTGCAACAGAAGATTTCTCCATAATCGATTCCAGATTTTTGGGTATATCCTTTAGCAACAAGGCGGCCATTATAGTGGGCAATAGTTCCATTCACATTTAATTTTTTGCAAAAGACCCACTTGTTTTTGATCGTTTTACAGTCGCTAGGCCTGTCAACTACAGTCTATGTGTGGTTGACATTTAGAGCTTCCAGATCAGTATCCATCGCTGATTTCCACTCTTTCTAATCACTTTTTGATTTTGCTTCCTGGATGTTCTGTGGTTCACGGAAGGCTAGATTAGCAAATTTCTCGCACTATCTCCTAGGGTGAATACCTCTGTTGCTCCTCACAGATCTTCTGCTCTCTGAAGATACGCTTTACAGCCGAACACAGCAAGATGGCTGACCCTTGGCTTTCTCCTTGCCCATGCCTCCAGTGGTATTTTGCCTTGTACAGCTACTGTGGGTGAAGGGGTTTTTAGGTAAATTGTAAATGACTCTGCTTCTGTGCAAAATCTTTTATCCAAACTTACATCACTTAGCATAGTTCGTGCTCCTTTAACAGTTGTGTGGTTTGCTCGCTCACACACACCATTTTGTTCTGGCGTGTAAGCAATTGTTAGTTGGTGTTGTATGCCATATTTTTTAAGAATTCAGCTAAGGTCTTGTTGTCATATTCATTGTCACAGCCATTATCGGATCTCAAGACTTTTAATATTAGACCTGTTTGAGTATCTGCTAGGCACTTGGATTACGCAATTTTACTGACAACTTCACTCTTAGGTTTGCTTGCCCTTTATACATCTCTTATATGCCAGGCACTCAGGATTGCTCACGGTGATTCCTGTTACCATCCCATTAACTAGTTTCTGTATATTATTATATCCCAGAAGACACAGTCTCTTATTGCCACAGTGCCATGGACTGGTCTTTATCAGATGCTGCCATCGCACAACATTGCTCGGTGTCTAGGTCAGGAGAGTTGGTTGCACCTGGTTATTGTCGCAATTACACTCCCTTTTTGGTTTTGCACTACACATTTGCAATCTGCGAATTTAACTTTGTAACCTTTTCTCTCAAGAACACGTAAGGCAACAAAGTTGGTTCCCAAATCTGGTACACGCAGAACATCTTGGATGTTTGTGACGACAGTTTCACCTTTTACACTTAGGCGCCCTCTGATTGTCCCCACCTTTTGTGGCAGTAAGGACTTTGTCTTCAATTCCTTTTACAGACATGGGTTCACATGGTTTCAGTGAAGTGAACCACTCTTGATTGCGGCTGAAGTGTCTGTGACTGTTTAACATTTTATGCTGACTCGCTTGGCTTGTCACGCTTTATCTGCGCACCACTTGAACCTCTCAAACTGCACTCTGATGCTTTGTGTCCCATGTTGTTACATATAAAGCATTCTGTACTTGGGCTTTTTGAACTTCGTACCTTTGGTGAGTAATGCAGAACTTTCAGCATTTGTGTTGACGGAAATTCGTTGTTGGAATTGCAGCAGTTCAACATTATCCGCTATTTACTTCGTCCCTATAATTTCTGTTAGCTTAGTATCATTAGACTCTAGAGCAGGGGTGTCCAACCTTTTAGCTTCCCTGGGCCACATTGGAAGGCGACAAGTTGTTTTGGGCCGCACATAAAATACACTAGCACTAATGATAGCTGATCATCCAAAAAAAACATAAAAAACATTGCTAATGCTCCTTGTTGTTACTCAGTGCTTCAATGACATGCTAATAGCTGCTGTCAAACATCAAGTGATATTGTTACAACATTTTATGAAGGGCTTCAATACAGCAGTCATTAATACAGGAAGATAAGGTCCGTGATGCTCCAGGACCAGGTGAGTTTATGCACTAGTCAGCGTCCCTTGAAATAATAAAAAAAAACAAAAAAAACCCCTTAACTTACCTTTTAATCGGCTTGTTCTCTGATCCTCTACTCTTGTTTTTTCCGTTTCACTGCTGCTGATAGTTCGCGCGGGTGACTCCTATGTGCTGTGCTCCGCAATGGATGTCGTGATGACGTCATGCCCGACATTCAGCGCCGCACGGAGGAGGAGACCAGGGAGGGACCGCGTGACCACAAGGTAAGTATTTTCTTATCTTTTTCTGCAGGATTTTTTTTTCCATTAACAGCGCTGCCCCCTTGCCACAACCAAAACTCCTGCTGGGCCACATTTACAGGCATGCTGGGCCGACAACCCTGCTCTAAAGCTACCACCAGGAACTCAAATTCTTGTATTAAATTCTGCAGCATTGCAACCTCCTCATCACCCACCTGTGCCCCACAGATGCCAATTGCTGACCTATTGACAACATTTTGTCTATATATTCATCCATATTCTCACAGGCACTTGATTACGTCCCATATAATGTACGCCTCTTCTCATTAGATCTTAATCCCGATATGCTACCTGCGGGGCAGACCACATGTCTCGTGCTAACACTTTCCCATCGGTGACAGAATACACATGTTGCCTTACAGCTACGGTGCCCATGGCTCTACCCACCTCATCAGAGTTTGGACTTACTCCTGGATCTATTGTGATCCTCTATAACTTTACACGTTTAAGCTGCATTTCTATCATGAATTTCCATGTTGCATAATTTTCTGAGTCTGTCAGTTCTGTGAAGCTCACACTGGACCCTGTGCTGTGCATTTTTATTGTGTACCAAAACAAAAGGACTTTTTTTTTTCTTTCTAAAAAACAGCTTTGTTTTCTTTTTTCGGATTTCTGCTACTGTTCTTTATGTTTAAGCGTTTTCTCCAACGCAAGGTATTGAGCACATAACCTATTGCGACAATTACCGATAAACAAGAGCATTTATGCTGTTACCTGTGATAGGTGTCAGCGGCGTTGGTGGGGATTTTAAGCCACAAAACACTTTTAACATAACCAAGTAAGTTGGTTTATTTCGAAAAGTTGAAACGGGTCAGAATTTCAAGTACTTACTGATGTTAATGTCAGTCAGCAATTAGGTATACATATATCTATATATGAAACAGAGAAAAGAAGCGCCACACATAGTGTACTAAAAATAACAGTACATAATATCCTAATCATAAATTATGAGTCTCGTACCAAAAGAAAAATCAATATCAGCTTATCTGATCAATGAGATCCCTCTTAAGAAGACTTGAATGACAGATGACTTGTCTTGAATCCCACAGATAATGTGCAGGGGTGATAACCGCTAGACCTCAAAAGAGAATAATACCATAGTGTAGTATATCCAAATCAGAGTGTAGACATAGCTTACTATAGGCTCAGATAAATATCATAACTCCTTTAATATAACATAAAAAATTCCCGTATATTAAGAAAAAAAAAAAAAAAATCAGCGCTTATCTGTACTCCTCCCATCTCTCATTCAAGTCTTCCTAAGAGGGATCTCATTGATCAGATAAGCTGATATTGATTTTTCTTTTGCTACGAGGCTTTATTAATTTATGATTAATATATTATGTATTGTTATTTTTGGTACACTATGTGTGGCGCTTATTTTCTCCGTTTCATTCTTTAGGTCAGCACTGCAAATAAGTGCCAAGATCTAGAAGCTGCCTATTGTATGTGACCTAATATTTCATTGTTTATTACACAGATATGTATTGTTTATTATACAGGGTTATGTTTACACTTGGTGCAATCACAATTCACATAGCACTGTTTTTTGCTTAATATATTTTTTACTATATATATATATATATATATATCTCTATAATATAAATGTCTAGTGGCGTGTGTTAGTCTGTCTGTGTGTGTGGAAAAAATAAAACCAAGCTGCAGCGCCACCTGCTGGGCGGAGTTATACACTGGCCTACTAAATTCTTAGTGTGTGTGGGAAAAAAAATTCAGAAAGGGCTGAAATTTGGTATACTAAGATGTTTTTAATTTGTTAATTTAATTTGTTAATTGTTAAAAGTGTTTATAAAGATTTAAAATATATATATATATATTTCTTGAAGGAGAAGTGACAGTTGGGAGTGGTTGGTGGTTGCCGGGGGTGACAGTGGGGAGTGGTTGGTGGTTGCCGGGGGTGACAGTGGGGAGTGGTTGGTGGTTGAGGCCTGGGCTATGGCCCAAATGCATGACAAGAACCTTTTTAACACCTTAAGTAGCTTGATTTGACTAGAATGCATGAGTATCATGCACGGGTTAACTTATATATATATATATATATATATATATATATATATATACATACACATATACATACATGCATACACACACACATTATATACAGACAGATTATGAACGTTGAGGTGAACTGCACGTCTGTTAGTATAAATCGGTGGTAGCTTTTACATTATGCTCGAGAACTTTTCTACATATATGGGAGATCTTGAAGGCGCGTCCTATCTTCTCAACGGTCTTACAAGAACGGCAGGAAAGCCGAACTTCCAGTCTGCGCATGCGCAGCAGTGCGATGCGGGCGGCCATAGGCTGCCCTTCTTGTCCTCACTAGACCAACATGGATATCACTATCAAGGTGTGAGGCGGAGGGTAGCACTCCCTACATTAACACTGTGGTTTTCCAGAGGGGTCTGTCCTCTACCAATCGCCTCTGTCTGTAGTCACATATGGAGATGTTATCTGTACCCATCAGAAACTATTTAGAGGCCTCCAGGTTTCTGGTCAACCTTGAACAGATTTAAGCCTGGAGATCCAGTTTTTCCTCTGACTGAACTTGTAAATGTCTCCTTCCATAATAAGATCATAGTGGTTACATGTGGGAGAGATGAGAACACAAAGATACATTAGGGAGAAAGGTTGAAAATCAGAAACAAAAGGTTCAGTGGGGGAAAATCTGACCTAGACAGAAAGGATTACAATGATAAAGACTTATCTATTTTCTTTCTTTTCTGTATGTTGCTGTAATCTTTCTTTTGCAAGAATCTTTTTTTTTTTTAGCTGGGGTCTTTAGTGTGTTCTTCTAACTCTTATGGGGGGGAATAAGCTGGATCAATTAAAGAGAGGTATTACTTTTCTTTTTAGTTTTTTTTTTAATCCTTGTTTTCAAGAGTAAATTTTGGAAACCTAGACACAAGTGTTGGTTTTCTGTGGTTATCAGTATCAGGAGTTGGATATTGTCTTTTGTAGAATGTTGGATGTGAGGCGGTCTTCTCAAGGGAAGAGGTGTTAATACGAGAAGCAGAGATTTGTTAAACAGGTTGAGACTTCTGACAAAGGTTCTGACATAACTTGGCTGTTGCTGCACAGCAAGATGTTTGTCAGAGGTAATGTAAAATTCTTAACTGTGTCAGATAGGAATTGTCCTCTGGGTTCTGGAGGAAGCTATGCAACATATTACAGATGATTGTTGGGGCAACATAAAATTATAAAATAAAATAGCAGATAGGCCCCAAGATCAGGAGATACAGTCTCTGATATACTCGGACATAGAATATATGAAGTGCCAACAACTATACATGGAATAGACAGCGAGTTGATGTATCTGATTATAACCATTATAAATCACCACTGTGACACAAGAACGAGAGCATCAAGTAGCCGTGAGCATTTCCTATATCTGAAGACTGTAAAACTGATTTTGTCTGAACTAAAGTGAATCAAGGAATCAGAAAGTATGAAACATTTAATCATATGGGAAGGTATTTATTTAAATAATTTTGTGTATTTCTCATTCACAGCTATGGCCTCTTAAGTGAAGTTTCTTATACAGGCAGTGGCTTTATAATAGTGTGTATGATGCTTTCTGGGATGGCAAACCTTATGTTTTGTTGGTAGAAGTTAGATTTTAGAGACAGGTCAACTTTGAATTATACATGTTTAATAGCTCGTAACTCTTCCTACTATAAAAGATAACACTTATTACTCCATATAACCTCTATTTATAACTCCTCCCATTACTTAATATAACCTTTCCCTATATCTCCTCCTATTACTCCATATAACCTCTCCCTATAACTCCTCCTATTACTCCATATAACCTCTCCCTATATCTCCTCCAATTACTCCATATAACCTCTCCCTATATCTCCTCCTATTACTCCATATAACCTCTCCCTATAACTCCTCCTATTATTCCATATATCCCCTCCCCATATCTCCTCCTAATTCTAGTCTGTTCGTTTGTCTTCATACATCAACATGCACAAGTTCATAATTCACCTTTTAATAACCTTTCCTTTATATGTAACTATTAGTCCATCTTGAGATGTGTCATTATCACACATTCAGCACTTTCACCTCTAATATGGGTGACCTCAGTAATTCTGCTGTAACTATGTATAAACCCCTGCTTGATATTTCAGTGTAATCTCGACCACAAAAATGATTTGAATCTGTTGCCCCTAGGCAACCTTATGTGCTAACGGAGGAAACCAGGCAACCCTCTGGGTTCAAAATGACTTCAGACAGAAGACCTTCAGGCAGACAACTGGCAAAGTACAAGTGTAATTTATTTTTATACCAATAATAGATGTATTTTCAGATCACCCAAGGGTAAATGCAATTAATAAACAGACAGTTGGTTCACTGCACAAGGAAGCTTACTAGACAATCTTAACCTAAAGGGGCTATAGTGCAGCAGGGACCAAGTCCAATGTCCTCCTTCTTTTGGCAGGCACAAACGGTAACGAGGTCCATGGAGGCTTGAAGATCCATACATTGGCATGATCTTAGATCAGGCCAACAGGAACCGTAACCCTTCGTCAGTCTGTCACGCAGCGGATGCCTGAGTTTCCTTTTTTAAACCTTAACTGATCCCCATTGTGTTGTGGCCTCGATGAGACTGGTTTCCAATAAAACTTCTCTGCCGAATTGGGCACTTGCTTATTGGAGTGTCGCCACTGAGTCTTCTGCGATGTCCTCAGTTTTCAGCAGACACCCTTCAGTGAGCGGTTCCTGGAAGGCCAGCTAAGCTCGGTGGAGAACAAAGGTCTCCATTTGGCAAGCAATAAAGCATAACCCAATTAAGTCTCTGTTCCAATCCTTAGTTTAGGATTGTTCTTTCTTGTGAAAGTGGCACTACAGCTGACTGGTACTTATGGAACAACATGGCAGACTTCTCAAGTTGCCTCCGGGTGACTAGGTTCCCTAATAACCCCAGATAACAATAGCTATTTCAGGGGAGACGTTGGATAACCTAGTGGTCTCTAAGGAACCCACCTAGCCTTATAGGACAAGTAAAACAGCATATAAAACACCAACAGTTTTAGTTGTCACCTCAAGCAGCGGAATGACCAGGCCCTACACCGTTAAACACAGAATAGGTTATTACAGCTACATGGCCAATCGTCTGCCTCTACATAGGTACATAACTACTCATTTGGAAAATGTTCCCCTAAACACGTACGTAGGTGACCATCAAACATTGGAAAGCTGCACTGCAATGCATCTATACAACTGGCATAGAGAAAAATTGCAGGACAAAATTCCACTTATGATCTGTAGTTCAGGGTAGAGACAAACCGGGTACAATACCATCAGCTGGGAGGTTGGCAGCAGCAGGGCATAAGAGGGTCACATGACTGACTCACATGCAGTCATGTGATCCAAGGTATGCTGGCAAGTCTCATGGTCAATTATGTCAAATTATGCAATCCAATCAGAGATATCCATCCCTTTTAAAAAAGCTGTCCAGTCACCCCCAAAGTGCTTTTAGATAAACCAACATCCACCCAACTTGTAGAATGACGTGTGTTCCATAACATCTTCCCTGTGCGTTGTGTTCTCTGAGCCAGGTCAGTATATGTACACTAATATAATACAGTGTCAGCACAACGTGACATACTGTGTATAAGACACCGTGTCCAGTCAGTCTCCGGCCATCTAAGATCAGGACCATGGCTGTAGAGAGATGTCCAGTGTCTGCAGAGTGTCACTGCTCACAGAAGCAGACACTACACTGCGCTCCTTGGGTCTACAGAGTACGTCACTAAGATTTGGTCGTTCTATCGCCTATTACATCTGAATCTGTCATAAAATACCCACATTCTTAAACAGTGTAATACACATCTCACAGGCCATAACTAACAAGCTAATTAATCTTCACCTACATAGTGCGGCCCCTGACCTCTCCCCTCACAGGCCGCTACCCTAATAATTGTCTCCTGTAAGTGATAATTAGTGTGGGGAACGGAGAGCGCAGCCAGCCTTCTCTCAGGCACGATCATTAAATTGTCAGCGCCCGTGCAATACTGGAGAACAGATATAATCATATATGCAGCAGACATGTGGCGCAGGATGGAAGGAAACGGAATGTACAGGCTGCTCAGGATTTCCAGCCTGCAGGTGCAGAGAATTGGGGATACATTCCTTTTAGAACACTTGGGGGTAAATGTATTAATCTGTGGGTTCTTCAACACCCGCGTGTTCAGCATCTTCCATGATAAAATTTCAAGCGGTGCTGCATTGTAAAGGGAAGTTAACCCTTTACAATGCAGCGCCGCTTGAAATTTAATCGCGGAAGAGGCTGAACACGCGGGTGTTGAAGAACCTGCAGATTGATACATTTACCCCTTGGTGTATCAGTCTTGAACCTGTCGCCTACACACAGAATGCAGCCTATCAGTTCCCCAGCATCAGCTTCTGCCCGTTTCTGTGGAATTCAAGAATAAAACCAGTGCCGTTCCCCCGTTAGTTGGCCGTATGTAAAGAAAGTTTGTGCGCTATGAATGATAAAAGCTACGTTCGCCTGGTTTTATCATGTGAGTGGGGCAGGATAAGCGGAATGAATTGGTGACAATATTTCCCGGGCCCCAGACTGTGAAGGCTGCGCTCCGGTGTATTAACAGCAGAGAGATGTAAAAATACTCCTCTGATCCTTCCTAAGATGTCGCTGGAACGCACTTCAGAGCAATATCTGTGTGGGATCAAATACGGAACACGCTGAGCAATGTATCTGGAGGTTTCTATGTCCAACTTTACATCTTCAGTCACATCCTGCTCTTTTCCAAATATAGATAACCCCTTCATACAGCAATACTGCCTTACATGTTATTATAAAGAGATGCTGACACAGAACATGTGTACTTAATACTGGTACACTGTACTGCATCATAATCATGTATAATAATCATGCTGCACTGTATAGTGATACAGAGTATCTATACACTGATAATGATCACACTGCACTGTATAATGATACTGAGTATCTATACACTGATCATGATCACACTGCTCTGTATAATGATACTGAGTATCTATACACTGATCATGATCACACTGCACCGTATAATGATACCGAGTATCTATACACTGATCATGATCACACTGCACTGTATAATGATACTGAGTATCTATACCCTGATAATGATCACACTGCACTGTATGTTGATACCGAGTATATATACACTGATAATGATCACACTACGCTGTATAATGATACTGAGTATCTATACCCTGATAATGATCACACTGCACTGTATGTTGATACCGAGTATATATACACTGATAATGATCACACTACGCTGTATAATGGTCAGGGCCATCTTTTCCATTGGGCACGATGGGCAGGTGCCCGGGGGCCCCAGGGGCAAGGGGGCCCCATAGGCAGGGCTCTTAATTAGAATAAATAATCCTGCAAAAAGAAAAAACCTGCAAAAAAACCTTCAAGGGTCACTGAGCAAGTACATCTATCTATATCTATCTTATATATATATATATATATATAGGGGCCCCGGTACACGGCTTTGCCCGGGGGCCCATAATGTTGTTAAGGTGGCCCTGATAATGGTACCGAGTATCTATACACTGATAATGATCACACTGCACTGTATAATGGTACCGAGTATCTATACACTGATAATGATCACACTGCTCTGTATAATGATACTGAGTATCTATACACTGATAATGATCACACTGCACTGTATAATGATACTGAGTATCTATACACTGATAATGATCACACTGCGCTGTATAATGATACTGAGTATCTATACACTGATAATGATCACACTGCACTGTATAATGATACTGAGTATCTATACACTGATAATGATCACACTGCACTGTATAATGATACTGAGGGCCTGATTCATTAAGGCCAAGATGTGCCGTATTTTGTGTAAAACCACACGCCCAGAATCTAACCATATACGTCAGAGAACATAGCAACGTCCGAATCATCTTCGAGCGCAAAGGATCCTTACCACAGACTATGATTTCAGGGACAGAACAGGAAGGGGACTGGGCATAGGCACGTATTCAATGTACAGTAAGGGTGTGCCAAGCTCCAGCGCACGCAGTAGCATTCAATTCAAGCTCTGGGCATCTCTAACGTACGTGTTTTTCAGCTGTATCACTTGCACCAGCGTCAGGTCAGGTGTGAGTGCAGATTACGGTGTATGCATGCTACAACATGTGTTTGCAATCAGGAGCAATCGTAAAATAATTTTTTTTCCCCATAAAATACATTTATTTCGATGTTATTAATGTCTGCTGTACTGTATATAATGTAGACTTTTTTTTTTTAATGATTTTAACTAATGCTTATATTATAGGCAGGTGACATTAATTGATTTTTTTTTTCCTGTGCATTCTTTTGTGACTTTATATTCCACATATGTATTTGGCATATCCTGCAGTGTATTGTCTGTTATAGCAGAGCGGACCTAGACCTGTGTCCATCAATAGATGCGCAGTGAAACCTCCGGGTCACAACCCAGGGTTAACGTTAGAAAGAAGTCATCACATAGACAGATTCCTAGCGGAAGCACTGTCCTTACAGCAAATTGCCATGTTAATTCATCAGTCATCGCTGTGATGACACATGATAATTAACATGGCAAAAGTCCGACAGTAAATAAATAGGCTCCCTATATGCATGACGACCAAAGTGGAAGCGGGTATCTAAATGAGCAAAAAGGATTGTTGGATGGTGACACTTAGAGGGGTTTCCTTTGTATGTAACAGGGATTCCCTTTCAATGTAATGAGTAACAGTCTCACTTTTTATGTGTGGTCATTAAGCAGAATGTAATTGCGATTTTCTATGTGCATCCAGCTGCAGACTATGGGACCAACGCCAAGTTGGACGTATGTTGGATGTAACTTACGCTAAAAACAGGTGCCTTTATAAGCAATGTTTTATGTCTATAAGCTGATTTAGAGGCATTTCAAGATGCATCCAGCTCTGCACTCGTATCATATATGCCAGATTTATGTCAGGTCTACACCAGGCATACATAAATTCACATATGTATGTCAGAACCTGTTTTAGAGGTGAAAGCGTAATCATCATCATTTATATAGCGCCACTGATTTTGCAGCGCTGTACAGAGAACCCACTCACATCAGCCCCTACCCCATTGGAGCTTACAGTCTAAATTCCCTAACATATACACACAGACAGACTAGGGTCAATTTGATAGCAGCCAATTAACCTACCAGTATGTTTTTTGGAGTGTGGGAGGAAACCAGAGCACCCAGAGGAAACCCACACAAACACAGGGAGAACATCCAAACTCCACACAGATAAGGCCATGGTCAGGAATTGAACTCATGACCCCAGCACTGTGAGGCAGAAGTACAAACTACTTAGCCACCGTGCTGCCCTGCAATTGGCCAATCAGAAGAGGATTGCTAGTACTGCAGACTGTCATCGTGTGTATTTGCTGGTGGAAAAGATCCGGCTCCTGATAGGCGCGTACCAGTCTCCGTGCTGGTCGGCCTCAGCCGTATTTGTGTGAACACGCCTGTACCTATATTAGATCACCCCCTTTCCCACATCCACTTGTACAGAGGCGCAAGAGCCAGATGCTAGGAACTCTGCTTGCGCGTATATAAGCTACTTCCAGCTGACAGGACCAAGCTCACATTTGGCCCCACAAGTAGCCGCCAGACTGCATGCGATCTAGACGCTCAGCATTTAATCCACATCAATTACAGCAAGACTGGGCGAGAGCACTAAGGAACATTGTGCATTGATTCTAACTGAATATCGCAAACGGTATCATTCATTCCGAGCACAGAAGTAAAACCTTAAAAGCACACGTTACGTCTTCTGCTGGGTGCATCTGATTCTCATTCACAGCCAGCAAATAAGCATTGATCGCGGTAACAGTTATTTGTTTTCTTTTCTCACAGCCGTTGGCTGACAGATCTGGCACCGTTCACGCTGTAATATGATTTCGGGAGAGGAATAAATGACTGTAAAGTGATGCATAAATGTTTGCGGTGCGGTTGTGTCAGGCTGATGGTGACTGGATTAGGTGCAGAGAACCTGCACTTTCTACCAGTTTTGGCACAAACAATGTACTCTCCTGGTCGCTGTAGTGCTCCCATCTTTCTGTACTAATCTGATCACATCTTCTTCTGCATTCGTGAGTCCCTCAGCTTCCCCACAGGCTTTCTGTCACATACAAGGGTTTATACAACTCTTGCAGATAGTATATAGCTGGTGGGAGTTTTCCATCTAGACTCGCCAGCGCCCTCCGTAGGTGACCTCGGCACATACTTGTACTGGAGATAGACATCATCATCACCATTTATTTATATAACGCCCTAGTTCCGCAGCGCTGTACCGAGAACTCATTCACATCAGACCCTGCCCCATTGGGGCTTACAGTCTAAATTTCCTAACACAGACACACACACACAGACTAGGGTCAATTTGTTAACAACCAATTAACCTACCAGTATGTTTTTGGAATGTGGGAGGAAACCGAAGCACACGGAGGAAAGCCACGCAAACACAGGGACATTCGATGGAGAGGATCCAATGAATTAGATTCTAATGACAGTCGGTTCCTTAACAGAACACTGATAGGCAACAGTTGTTGCTTAAGTCAATGAGCCAGGTCCATCATTGGCTTCACCTACAGTACAAGGGAGATCTGTTGTCCGTAAAATTGGACCATGAAAGGATTCCTTAGATCATCCCACCCCCAAACTGTCTTCAGCCTTTGTTGAGTGGAGTAACATCTCAAAAAGAAAGTAGGAATAAATGACGACATTTCATAGAAATATGGCAGGGTGGCTAGAACAACTTCTGAATATTTTATAATTAACCAGAACTGTTCTGACATTTGTCCTTTCGAACCTGATTCATTAAATAACATAAGTCACGTTACGTGCCGTATTTGGCATGAAATTGCTCAACGTATGCTCGGAATCCAACTATACGCCAGTGCACGCAATGAATCTTCTACCGCAAATGACACTTCTGACAGCCTACGACTTGAAGGGCGGAATGGGGGAGTGAAGGGACATATACACGTAGGCAATGTACAGTTATGGCGTGCCAAGGTGGAGAGCACGTAGATTCAAGCTTTGGGCATCTCTCAGGTCCGTGCTTTTTAGCCTTATCCCTGGTACCAGCTACAGGTCTGGTGTAAACGCCAAATGATCTTGTGTTTGCAAATAACAGCAACTGTAAAAATACATTTTATGTCCAGTAGGCATTAGCCACATCGTGATAAATGTATTTCATGTATGAATGGTTATTTTATTAACAAGTGTTAATGTATTTAACTTTTACCTGTGCGATCAGCTGGGACTTTATAATGCACACATGAATTGTGTGTGTATCTTCCTGTGTACAGACAGAGTATACTTATACCTATATGCAACTGAAACGTTTGTTCAGTCCGAATGTCCTTGACGGGCGTACGTGCAATTTCCGCCCAATTAAAAGAAAGCGCAAATTGTGTTCGATTCCTTGACCAATCAGGCTCCTCCTCTATTAATGCTGAGATCTTCTGTATCCTGCACTAACACAATTTAGATATTTTTTTAGTTCTTTAAGTAGTAACAACATAATTGTTGAATTATGCAAGACTTAGGCATTGTCTCTCATCGTGTCTCATAGTCCTTGGCATAGGCTCATCAATTGGGAGACTGCATTGAGGGATCTTGGCTGGAGATGCCGCTTCTCACCATCACGCTTCGTGTCCCTACTGTTTTCATACAAAACACAGATCTCCTCAATGCATTAATGTAAAGTGCTCATTAGTGGTCCAGGACCAGGGGCATCACACGGAATAATGTCACCAATACCCCCGGAGCCTGGAGCCGGCTCGGGGAACAATCAGTAAGGGAATAACAGGTGCGTATAAAGGAGGGATAGGAGGCGATTATGGAGATTGGCGGTGTGTACCAGTTTGTCATTTACTGAACAGATATTAAAATACTTTATCACAGCCGCTGCTTGCTGCATATTCTGCCTCCTTAATGTATCCATGTGCTTTCAGGAACCGTAGTCTAGAATACACGACACAGATCTCACACATGTAACAATGTAAAAGACCATCAGGACTGTGAGACATGAATTTCTGTCATCACAAATCCAGACTTGTTGGGTGTAGGAGGAATGACTGCCCCTCCCCCCACTACAACGTGCTATCATAGCTACAGGCCAGGTCGGCAACCTGTTTCTATCAGTGCACCGGCAAAAATCTTTTCAAGCCCAGGTATGGCAGTTGTGTGTGTATATATGTATAAATATATATATATATATATATGTTTTGATTGACTATCAAATTACATTCACTTACATTTTCCAGACCTGCCACTTCTAAATTTCCACTTCAACCACTGTGTAAATATATTTATATAACATTTAATTATTTCTTATTTTATCACGCTAATATCATTATAATATTAACAATAATGGGACCAACAAATAAATGTTCACGTTATGCCACACAATAGTGACCCAGATCATATTATGCCTCAAATCTGTGCCTCCAGTTTTATGCCAC
This sequence comes from Mixophyes fleayi, assembly GCF_038048845.1. NCBI lineage: Eukaryota > Metazoa > Chordata > Amphibia > Anura > Limnodynastidae > Mixophyes > Mixophyes fleayi. The sequence continues at coordinate 43,647,954 of NC_134405.1, forward strand.
GTGGTTGTGGCCCCAATTCATGTCATCATCCCTCACCGTTGTGGCCCCGGCCAAGGCCATCCCTCACCGTTGTGGCCCCGGCCAAGGCCATCCCTCACCGTTGTGGCCCCGGCCAAGGCCATCCCTCAACCTAACCTAAGGTTCCGGACGACCTCGTAAGATACCCCATTACCCTCATATTATGTTACATTTTAGTACTGGTGGCCTCTACGTACATTGTTTAGCCACCTGTAGACCTCCTCCTAAGGGTGCGGGATTAAGAGGAAACAACCTCTGCACCCTGTGAGGTGGAGAACAATGCATCTACCATATAGTCGTTGAAACAGATGTATTTACTCTTACACACCGCCTCCCAGGAAATACACACATTGTGTGGGACTGCGGCTATAGACATTTAGATAGTGGGAAAAGCAAAAAAAAAAAATTGAATTCAAAGTCCTGTTTACTAGCACGTTGGGATCATCCCCATCATTAATTTACATGTGTGTGAAAAGTATTACTACCGGGAAATTTATGCCATATAGATGCATTTACCAGCATCAGACGCGCCCGCTTGGTACTGAAGAAAGCTCCCGATAACCAGCAACCACAAAAACAGGGAGAAAGTGTCTTCCCCACTCGCTAACCAGAGCCTGCCTCATTTGGGCGAATACGCCCGGCAACAAGCAAGCAGAGCTCCGGTCCGTCCAGCTACAGCATGATCAGATGCTAAATCTTTCAAATCCGCCCCCAGTGAAGGCAGTTCAGAGTCACGAGCACGCTGGAACAATGGGCGCAGTTACACAGACACAGGTGCACGACGTCACAAACCATAAGCCCCATTTCCATGTTCACAAATGACCGACTGGGTACAGTCAGCTGGACATTTTACTTTAAACTTTTTCCCCTCCAGTCAGAAAAACTTGCACCTACTGTAAAGAAAAACTAAAAAAAACTAAATGTTTCAGCATTTTTTTTTTAAATTGCACTGAAGCAAATGTGGTGTTTTCTAAAGTGTTTCACACGCACTAAAGATAAACAAATGTCCATCTGAGCCGAGCGGAGACAGCTGTGCTATGACTTGAATGTTCAATACACATTTCTGGTTTGTTGTTCTGGAATAAAAAAAAACAATGAACAGTGGAAATAGGAGAGAGCCTGGTAAAGGAAAACAATCAGAGGGAGACTGATAGAAAAATTAAATTAGTCAGTAACAAGGACAGAAAGAAGATGGACAGGTGCAGGACAGATTAGATAACAAGACGTTAGAGAGAGGAGAGTAAAGCTTACATTACAGGGGAAAATGCACACGCGGGAGAGAGGACAACACGCGCGAGAGAGGGAGGACAACCCGCGCGAGAGAGGGAGGACAACCCGCGCGAGAGAGAGCGAGAGGGAGGACAACCCGCGCAAGAGAGAGCGAGAGGGAGGACAACCCGCGCAAGAGAGAGCGAGAGGGAGGACAACCCGCGCAAGAGAGAGCGAGAGGGAGGACAACCCGCGCAAGAGAGAGCGAGAGGGAGGACAACCCGCGCAAGAGAGAGCGAGAGGGAGGACAACCCGCGCAAGAGAGAGCGAGAGGGAGGACAACCCGCGCAAGAGAGAGCGAGAGGGAGGACAACCCGCGCAAGAGAGAGCGAGAGGGAGGACAACCCGCGCAAGAGAGAGCGAGAGGGAGGACAACCCGCGCAAGAGAGAGCGAGAGGGAGGACAACCCGCGCAAGAGAGAGCGAGAGGGAGGACAACCCGCGCAAGAGAGAGCGAGAGGGAGGACAACCCGCGCAAGAGAGAGCGAGAGGGAGGACAACCCGCGCAAGAGAGAGCGAGAGGGAGGACAACCCGTGCAAGAAAAAAAAACGGAGGAAAACTCGAGGGAGGGGGCGAGAGAGAAAAAAATGGGAGAGAGAGAGGACGAAAGAGAAACGCAGGAGAGAGTGAGAGCGAGAACAAATAACGCTGGGAGAGAGGAAGAGAGACAGAAAAACGAGAGAGCAACACATGAGAAGATGAAGAGGGTAATGTATGGATGATGAGCATGAGAGCATGAGGGGCATGAGTGTGAGGAACACATGAGAGAGAGGATGAAGAGAGAGACAGAGAGAGAATACAAGAGAGGTGGGCACAAGAGGAGGAATAGACACAAGACAGGGGATGGAGAGAAACTGTAAGGACAGAGAAACAGGGACGTGATAAGGAAAAGAGGATGAAAGGGGGAACTGGAAGACAGAGGATATTTGCAAAACAAAATGAAAAGGATGAAGAAGGGAAATAAGAAACTATAAATGGAAAGAGATGAGGAGAAGGTGATTATGGTGAAGGTGATACCATATGATGTAGACAAACAAGAGGAGAAAGGAACATGACAGATGACAGACAGGACTCCATATAATGAACAGAGAGGGAAATAGGAAAGATGATTGAGTGATACAATTCGGAGAGGACAGAAAGGGGGGAGAAGAAAGACCGAAAAGACAACACTGCTCCCATACACTGCTGGACTTTCAGCTGGAAGTCGTGTAGAGGGATTTGGACATGGACCGAAAGAGCTTTTATCGCTGAGAAGTACATAGAAGTGAGCGAAACCGATCATGCAACAAAATCAGTTCCAGTCTTGATGAAGGGGACAGACGTACAGCAGTTCCCATGAGAGGACATCAGAGGACACGTAGGAGACATAAGAAGAGAACACAGGACCCATTAGAAGAAAAAGAAAACATGACTGAGAAGTGAGGCCGGGGAAACACGAGAAGAGACATCCCTTGAGAGTGTATGGAGGATGGCAGTGTTAGAGGAGACAAAGGAACAGCATGATCAATATAAACACCACACTATCCTATAAAAGCTCACATTAGAACAAATCCACCACTAATCTAACGAGCCTTCCAATTAATCTCCCATGTATGCATACACATTATATATCGTGATTACATATAATCTGTCCGCATAGAACATGCCGCGGGGATGGATTTCAAACAGCGAGGGGAACTGTGAAACCTCACACTACAGAGCTGCAGGGTTTAACTGAAACAAAACAATGTTCCGTCAGACCCCGGCTGATTAAACGCCGTTCCTTGCGAGGGAGGAAATATAAAAGCAGCTAATTCAAACAACTCCTGCCAGCGGCACCCGGCGATAATGTGTGCGCCAGCTGCGGGTGCACGCTGGTAGGATCATACCAGTGTCCCGGGAGCAGGATGCCTGTGTGCACATGATAATACACATGCACATGTGATAAGAGCAAACTGATAGCATGTCACATGTCTGTGCTCATACATGATGCTGTATGGGAAACATGTTGGAAAAATTACTGCATATAGAAACTTGTGTTAGCAGGACAATATTAATGCAGGCGATAGATAAACAGATATCCATACATTTACATATTCACATCCTCTTACATATAGAACATGTGGTGTACTAGCAGCACTGGAGAAGCAGCCAACACACATAGCATTTTCCATTACAGTCGTCCCGTTTTCTGTACGCCCCTGTGCCTCTAAATGGTCTAGACAGCTAGACATTTATTTGGTCGACATTCAGAAAGTCGACAATATTAGGTCGACAATTAAAATGTCGACAGGTAAAAAATTTGAATATAGACATTATTATATGTTTAGGGTTAGAGTTAGGGATATTATTGTAGACCTAATAACTGTCTACATTTCAACTGTCGACCTAGTGATAGTGTCTACATTTAAATAGTCATCCTAATAATATTATCGATGTCATTACTGGCGACTTTCATCCCTGTCTAGATTATGTGTCCCTTGTGTGTTAAGTTTTGTTTTGTTTTTGTTTTTTTTTACTATTGAGCAAAATACACCTAGTACAGAATGAGTCCCATAGAAAGTACAGGATCATAGCTGGTGCAAACATCAAGTTGGTTTGCAGAGTGGAAATGGCTGTGTGGCCTTCCACCTCCAACTCCTATCAATAAACTCTCTCCACAATGTGTTTGCACTGCTCCCTACAGCTTGGCTTACTGATGCTCCTATAATGTACATAGCAAGGCCCGCCCACACTCATTTCCACAGCTCCTACTGGGCGGGGCTTCAGCTCCTCCACACATGCTGCCATCTTCCTCTACAAACCTGTGCACTGTAGAGAGTGGCTCTCTGCTTTGTCCGTTCTGTTCTATGTAAATCAGACCTAGAATGTGTTAGATATATTCCAGCAATCTATCTCATTACATTATGTAGGTGTGCTGTGTCACACCTGGGAACCACGCCTCAGAACCTGGGACCTGATAGGTGCCTCGTCCTGCCTAGTATTTATATAATCAGGCAGAGAACATTCATAGACTAAAGAGAACTGAAGGGAGCTAACAAGAAACAGCACGGAAAGTAGTAGAGAACGCAGGAGGGTGTGCGCACACCAATACATTCAAGTTACCTGAGAGGTGGAAAATCATACAGAATGTGTTTGCCTCTGTTAAATAAAACTTTTTTTATTCAAAATGAAAAGCCTTTATATCACATTGAAACTTTTTTTCTACTTTTTTGCCATTCCGTAAGAAAGACTATTCAATGTCTACTTTATTGTGGGGTTATTTATTTTTTAACGTCTGAACATCAATGGGGAGACTCTGATTACTCGGCAGAGACATCACTGCTTGTTACTGCACAAGGCAGAAGGTGCTCACTGTACTCGGTCTCAGCTATCCAGTTGCAGCAGATTACAGACAATTACCACCCATCTACTGCTGGATACATCTACTCTCCAGAGAACGTATTAAGCATTCGCTGTCTTCATAGATTGATGTAACCTCCAGCTTGTTTTCAAGGGTAAATGTCCAAAAGACTCCGAGACAGAGGTAGTGGGAGAGACACGATAATGCTGTAGCAAAGCTTCCAATGCGCTTGATTCTAGTTGACAGCTAACAGCACTCTGTACAACCCGGTAAACAACGTGTCGATGTAACCAACACCGTAACTTGGCTACAATCACCCACTGCATGCTGGAGTCCCAGGAAACAAACAGATATTGGTGTATTAGTTACAGGAGTGCTTACATTTTAAATGGAGGGGTGGAAAAGTCAGAGGATTACTACAATGCTGTAAAGATTACACACGGAGGGTGCGATTCATGTTCAAGCACAACCTACAAACAAGTTGAGTTCTAATAATAATAAAAAAAAAAAAAGGAGCACGGAACCTGAGTGTAGTTCCGATCATATTCAACTCGTTGTGGTTCTCAAGATACGTTTCCATTTAAATCTGGGTAGAAGTACACTCTGTCGACACAGTATTTGCTGTATGTGAACAGACAGAATAGACTGCAGTATATGCTCATGCGTATGTGCAATATAAGGTCCCATCAGAACACATACAAAAACTACTGTATTATAAAATAAATGAACCAAACAGTATACTTATTACTATAAATATGCATTTTCAAATAATTTCTAATTATTTTTTCTTACATTAAATACATAAATCAAGATGCCATTAATCCGTACTGTACACACAAAATGCATTTTTATAGCCTATCTTCCTTGCATACACATGTTCTTCCTATCTAGTGGTACGCGTATGTGTAGTTTGTAAAACAAAGACGCTTTCAGTCAGACTTCCACCTGCCCTATAGCTGGTGGAAAGGATACGGCTGAAACCAAGAGTGCTTACGGAAAGCCCAAGACTTGAATCGGCTGCTTCGGAATACCCTCGGCACACTGTTCTGTGCATTGCTCCCTTCCCGCGTTCTTGCCCTCAAGTCGTAGACTGTCGTGTCGTTTGCATTCGAACAAGAATTGCAATTGTGTTCATTGGTGTAAGGAGAGTTTCTTCATGCAAGATACACTACATCATCATCATCATTTATTTATATAGCGCCACTAAGTCCGCAGCGCTGTACACAGAACCCACTCACATCAGTCCCTGCCCCATTGGGGCTTACAGTCTAAATTCCCTAATACACACACAGACTAGGGTCAATTTGTTACCAGACAATTAACATATCAGTATGTTTTTGGAGTATGGGAGGAAACCGGAGCACCCGGAGGAAACCCACGCAAACACGGGGAGAACATACAGACTCTTCACAGATAAGGCTATGGTCGGGAATTGAACTCATGACCCCAGTGCTGTGAGGCAGAAATGCTAACCACTAAGCCACCATGCTGCCCATGATTCCATAGGTCAGAACCTGGATGTAAGCCACACATCACTTCATTAAACTGTCAGAGTGGACGTAAGGTATCACCATATCTTAGATCCTGATCTTTTTTTCGCTTGACACTGGCCATCTTAAAACAAGAATTCAACTGGGGACAGCATATGAATTGCAAAGTATAAAGGGCCAGAACTAAACGCTACTGCCCTCCTTCACACAATGATGAAGAGTCCCCACTTGTGATGTCACTACCAGTGAACTATGACATCACTAACTGTCAGAGTTTAGGTTTACACTGTTTGGAATGCGCTTGGCTTTATTGGGGCTTACACGGCCTTGATAGAAAACGTTCGCTAGAACACCGCACTCTGTTCCCTTTAGCAGAGCATTAGAAGCACGTTCATTAATGTGTCTCAGAGCTTCCCTTCAGCACAGTGTACTTTGTACTCTATGCAAATTCCCATAGAAGTCACCTGTATTTTGTTACCTAGACGAGTAAAAATACAGAGAGCTTGTCAGAAAGGGAGATTGTACACCACGATTCACTTACATTATGTTCTGGACAATACCTGTCAAAGTGCCTCTAATAATACACAATACACGTTTAACACAAACACCGAGCTTAACTCTTAATATAGAGCTTTATCAAAAACGTATTTATAAATATTAAGCATCGTTGTGCAGAGTTTGTGTTTATTTGTCCGACGATGAAAGACGCGCACCTTTCATATGTCACTCACTCATCAGCAACAAGTATCCCCCCTCTGCCACCGCTGTCAACTGAATTTATATTTCATTTATTCTTTATCGCTCTGTTCCTTTGAATAATTGCACTGCTCCCTTGTAATGACTAAGCTGCCGCTGCTGCACTTCTATTCCTGTTTTTAATTTTTCTTGTTCTTTTTTTTTTCCCATCCAGTTGTCGTCTGTTAATCCAAACATAGGAAATACCCCAGTAGTTAAGGGCTTCCTGTTATTTTAAATCACTGTTTAAATTAACGTGATCAAAAAGTGACGTCAACCTAGACATGTTATTTCTTAAGCTGGGGGTTGTGGGCGACGACCTCTTTGCAAGGAACAGATACAGTGGTGACAGGACACGACGGCTCTTCCTAGCAGTCTGATCCAAGTAAATGACCCTATCTGGTCCCGCTCTTTAAATGTAACAGACAGATACAGCGTAAAGCTCTCCTCTGTACTTGTCCTGCGTGATTTGTTACACTCTGGTGCCGCAGAGTTTTATGGCGCCTTACCAATAAACTATGATGATCATAATACAGTGGTCAGTACATGACAGCTCTTGTCAGATGCCGTCATTAAGTGAGCAACTAGATAGACTTAGCTATTTTTAGAGCAACTACCTCTGGCTGGCGACAAGGACTTGCTGGGATTTGTAGTTCTACAATCCGTGCAAAGCTAGAGATTACCTCTGCATACCTCCGAGTTATACGGCTTTCATACTGCCGCCCCGGCAATATCCCGGGTTTTTCAAGCCGGGTTTTTGCCGGGGCTCGGAGCGTCCCAGCTCAGAAACACCATTCATACTGCACCTCGGACCCGGGAATTTCCCGGGTTGACCCCATACTGCACAAGTCTGTGCCCTGGCAGTTTGTGGGAGTCATCACCAGAGCAGTTTTCATTGGCTGAAAAATGGTGATGTCATTGAAAGGTGACTGTTTTTTTTTTTCTTCCACGGGCTCCCACCGATGACATCATCCTCCAGAGACAGGCAGACAGCCAATCAGCTTGTTTTCTGTGCAACCCGGGTTGAAAAACCCGGGTTGCACCATTCATAGTGCAGGCAACCCGGGTCCGACCCGGGAATTACCCCTCGATAAACCCCGGGTTGAAGACCCGGGTTTTTAGACCCGGGATTTTTGACTTGTACCATTCATACTGCACCAAGACCCGGGTCGTTTGAGCTCGCCCCGGCAAAAACTCGGGATTTTGGTGCAGTATGAATGGGGTATTACTGAGTTATCCACCTGTGAATGTATTTGGTCACTAACACCCCTTTCACATAAAGGCATGAACCTGGGAATAACCCGGGTCGGGTGTCTGTGTGAATTGGTCAACCCAGGTCCTGTGACCAGGGATTTTTCCCGTGTTGGAGCCAGATACGCTGCAGTATGAAAGGCTTTCCCGGGTTATTCTACCCGGGTTCTGTTAAAAGCAGCTCATTGGCCTCTGCTACGTCATCTATATGAGCTTCTGCAGTCCCCTTTTAATGGCTAAACTTGAAAATTCAGGGCAGACACGGGTCCAGTGTGCAAGGTGGCGACCTGGGATATACCGGGACCGAAGTGCGATGTGAAGAGATGGAACATGGGTAGAAACCGTGTATATTATCCCATGTCTGACCCGGGGTTATGGTGATAAAGGGGTATAAGAGAGAACCATCTAACATAACAAATGCATCAACAGAACTGTAACACAGAAAACAAGCAAATACCACAGTACACACGTGAAGGATCTGTACACAGGCTATAAACCAGTTAATTTGTTTCTCGGCACAATGTGCCGGAATGACAGCGGGAGAAACTTTAACTGACAGTCTGTCCCATCTCAGCTTCACTGACTTGCACTAATAGTAGGAACTCTACATTTTTTATCTGTTTAAAAACACAGCAGACACTATTCCCATTACCAGCACTCTCCGCCTATGCAGACCACTTACTGAGATGTCAGCTTCTATTTAGCAATATGTGAGATTGCAGAGAGGGTACAAGTCAGGATATATTACCCATTTATAACTCTTGACATTGATACCGTTCATAAAAATGTTTTACTTTTTCGAGTTCAGCTACATTTTAAAATGTGCACGATATCTACACAGGGGGCAGCCATTTTGAAGGCTGGGCTAGGAACTAGCCACATCCCTGGGTTGTCACTGGTTACTAGCGAATTGTCAGTCTGTTTTCTCATATCAGCCTACACTATGTATACACCAGACCTATACTTTAATGCTTGACATCAAAAAGGAGATGGTACAAAAGTTAGTAATGCACACAAGACAAAGCATAACCACTGGGGCTAATACAAAAAGGATGAACTATAACTATATTAAAAAAGTAATTTAATGTTTAATTTAAAAAGCAAAAAAAACAACAACAATTAGATATATTGATTTCACCTACGGCAGAACGCTGTTCCCCCGCACAACAGATTGCTCTGCAAGATACACAACATTGTGTTTATAAAACAGAACCCTGTGTTTGTGTGCCAGGGATAACAACACTCAGGGTATGACCTCATGGAGGAAATCGCAGCCATTGGAGAGGTTATTTGTATGCTAGTCCACATTCATACTTGTCAGACTCGTCAGCCTGTCTTTATTTCTCTATTATTTGTACCGTCACATTTCCTGTTCTATTGTGTTACATGTACAAATTCCATATTAGCAATTCCGTCCGTACAGACAAGAAATGGATCAAGTTGGGGAGGATTTGCACAGCACATAAAGTCAGAGCAGAACGGGCAATGCCGGGCTCCGTTTAGAGTTCGGAATAACTCCAGCATAGGCAAACCGAGGGGGGTTTCCTAGTGCCTGGAAACCCCCCTCCAAGCCTGGGACACTGTACAATTGAGGTGCTGCTTGAAAAGAGATAGCTAACAGTAGTGCACGCAGCATTGCCCAAGTATATTATGGGGATAGGAAGAGTTGGAGAGCAGCCAGGTACTGTCTAAAATTATAGCCACGCCCCCATGCATGCTGGTCACGTCCACTGGTGGCGTGGTGTGGAAACCCCCCTCTACAAATCCTGCGTTTGCCCTTGTCCAGCTAGGTGGTGCACCTTGGCAAAGCTATGTTACGCTGCAGGCAGTGGACAAAATTAAATTGTGTGGATACATTTAGAATTGAGAGGGGAGGGTTATCCTAGCGCAACTCTAAATCGCCATATTGAATTAAGGTTACTGATTATTTATTTTACATGCAAAAGAAGCCAATATTTACCCTGCATGACCCCCAAAAATTGCATTTGTTTCCTTGGGATCGCAACATGGTTTTTCCAGGTGCACACTGGGTCCCCTTAGCTGGATTTCCTCCAACTCCACTATTGTAAGAACAATGGGCACGTCACCCACTGCTGCGTGTTAGATGCAGATATGATGTCTGCTATATATTGAAGTATTGCTGGCACTATAAAAATGTCATGAATCAATTGAACCCTGACCCTGAAGAATATTACTATATTACAGACACAACGGTGTGTGATGTGGAGCAGAGTTTAACAGAAAATGCCCCAATACTAAGGCAGCTGCCTACCAGCATGGAAACGTCCCCTCTAACCAGGGACGTTATTAGATTAAGATCCTATCAATACAGCTGGACCAGTCATTATCTATAATGTGACAGACATAAATAATACATTCATTTGACTATAAGGACATTATATGATGTTCTCAGGGTGCTGTATTGATTACTAATGTCAGAAAAGTGACCGTCCCGTAACTGAAAAAAAAGATGCGTATGAAATTTTGTCTGGTCATTAAGTAGCCGTCCCTTGTGTTTTTACGGTTACCCGCACACATTACAGAATGTTAATTCTTGAAATACAAATAAAATGCATTACAAATTCTAGTGACAAAAAAATAGGAGTCCTCTTAAAATCAAAACATATTAGTGATATAGGGGCTGATGCCAAGTTGGCTGCAAAATAAGAGTAGATGACTCTTTAAAAAAAACAAAACAAAAGAAAACAAACAGGAAAACTAGTGTATTTCCACCCATAATCACAGCTGTGCATAGTTCTCCAACACAATGTTACAACATCCCCTCCCTCCCACTTCAGGCACAGGTAGGTATAAGTGGCAGACATGCGCCAATCTGCATAGACGCATGCGCCCACTTTCTGCATACGATTACACAATGTACCCATATTATGTAAAACAAACAGCCTTGTTAGAATAAAGACAAAGCGTCATAATGTCGATTTTGTGAGGAGAGATTTGCTAAACACTTACGGGTAATCTGCTGCAAATTCCTTTAAATACATTGCATGCAAAATGGATTGTACTGTTACAATTGTTATAAATGATAAAAACTGAACTTGACATTAGGGGAAGTGGTATTAAGTGACTCCATAAATATATGGAAAAAAAAATGCCAGCCTGAATGAGCGGATGATATGAACAGCAACACTTTTGTTCTTCTTTAAACACAACTCTCCGCCCCCCTGTAAGAGCTCATTAATATCTCTAGCTCATAGGCTCTCACAAGCAGTTACCCTTTGTCTCATGTCTGAAACTGAACAAAGTTGACAGTAAGAGTTTCAATGTATAATTTGTTTTTTGTATGATTTATTGTGCCGACTGTCCGACGCTGCAGTTTTGTGATTTTTATGAATAAACGATGATGACATTGACTTGTTGAATTCATACAGCTTTTAAGAACAATAAATACTGCATTTTTTTATACGCTCACAAACACCATTTCGATCATTCAACTGAAATGCAAGCGATGAAGTTTAGTGCATTCGCACCTCCAAACGCCTAAACAGAAAAGGGTCCTCTACTTAATTTGTTTTAGTTCACCAATCCTCCAGAGCAATGAACGTCAATAATGTACTCGTCTTGAAACGGCAATCATGCTGCACGCTCCAAATCATGGCTGTAAAACTATTGTGCTTAGAGCCTTTGGCAGATTTTGCGGGTCCTGACTTCCCTGCTCCCCTCTCATACCTGCATTATAATGTTCTATGCTATGACAGCCTATTATAAGTAGTAGAACACATTATAATGAGTTATATAATGCAGGAGAGGGAGGGAAAGTCAGAATCAGGAAATTCCGTAAATTGAAGAGCCTACAGCCAACAGCCCCAGGAAATGTTCCCAGCCGGGTGGCATTAAGAAGTAGCCAAGTGGGGCTATTGCCCACACCTGCCAGGACTGGTCAGACTGGTGGTCAGTGGTCTAACACACACTGCTGGCTGTAGTGCTCATATAGTGTCTGTTCTAGGAGAAACAAAGGTTTATTCTATTATAATAGGACTCTATTGGGCTCCAAGAGCCGGGTGAGAAGTAAAAACAGCCGGGTGGAGCACTCGGGAAATAGGTGCTGGAGACAACACTGGCTAGGACTTGGAGCCTGTTGTGATAATGATTACTCCTGGGTTACCAGTAAGTATGGTTGGTGTAAAACAGATACCTCTATAATCCGCACAACCTTGCCCTATCTCATTAAATCATCTCTAGAGGCACAATGGATAAAAAGCGACACTGTACCAAACAGTAGGTAGCACAACTAGACATTTTAGACCTAATCTAATGAATTTGCACACACTGATAATTAACTTTAATGTCATTACGGGATCATGAACAAATCACAGATTAAAGTAACATTAGGGGTTATATTTACTAAACTGTGGGTTTGAACAAGTGGAAATGTTGCCTATAACAAACAATCAGATTCTAGTTATCATTTTGTAGAATGTACTAAATAAATGACATCTAGAATATGATTGGTTGCTATAGGCAATATCTCCACTCTTTCAAACCCGCAGTTTAGTAAATCTAGCCCTAGGAATTCTACATTCTCACCAGACTGAGCACGTACCGTTGCTTATGGCTTGAATGGCTGTTGCTGGTGGTCCCATGGAAAGACGAGGGCCAGGACATTCTGGACTTCCTCAGTCCAGGGCGGTCACTGGTGTCCATGGCGTCGGATCTTTCCATCTGCCGGTGAGGGTGGCGGTCTGTATCCGAGTAACCTCTATGTTTTATTCTGATGGGCGTCCGTGGTTGCCTCCATAGATGTTGTGGAGGTTTGAGGGTGGCTTGTCCCTCCCTTGGTACGGGAAGAGACAGCGAGAGACTTTTTTTCGCGCAAGATGGTACTTCCATCATGATGCCAACAACAACAAAAAAATTCAACAGAGATGTCAAAAAATAAATGTATCTCCAAAAAAAAAAAAAAAAAATTTGTGCCAGTTAGTATTAAATTATCTATAATCCTATCAACCAACAATGTGCATTTGTGACATTCAAAAATAAAGTATTTTTACAAAACATCACATTGAATTAACTGCTCTGTCGATTATTATATAAAAGGCAAATTAGGAGTAAATTGGCTTAATTGTGTCCAAACCCTATAAAACAAGTTATAAAAATAAATTCTAAATTTAAATTATATTTATAGCGCTGCTTTTAATGAAAAAAAAAAAAAAAATATTTCATTTCAAGGCAAAAAAATATACAAAAATAAAGGCAGTTAGTGATTATTGATGATAAGCTTTTAGCAATAATATATATGTTGTTGTTTCGAGGGGGAATAGAATATGCACATTTTTTGAACTTATGTGATGGCTGTCTAGGTTAGATCAGTCCAGAAAAATGGTAAAATATCTTCCAATGTAAAATCTGTATCTTAGCAATTCTGGAGGCTTCTAGTTAGACCATAAATAGATCCTTCGCTGTGTGTCAATCTCCATCAGCTGTCTCTTGAAGTAAATATATATAAGTAATATGGATGTTAAATGCATCAAAATGACAGTGGTTACATAGACAGTATAGAGCTTTTTATCCTAACAGCTAATTTCAAAGTCTATTCATCTCCTCTTCTGCACAGAAATTATTGCTTATGTTATTGCCAACGAAGACATAAAAGACACTGGGGATTATAATCTTTGTTGAAGGGGAAAGGAATGAACGTGGAGCTCCGGCTGATGTGATGTTGAACAGTTTGATTGCACATAGGTGGCTTAAAAAGCAGACATTGAAGGGGTGTCCGGTGTGATCAGCAGACAGGGACGGATCCTGCATCCATGTGGGGACTACAAACTATCCTTTAGTGCAAAAAAATAAAGCTGTACTCCACTATGCACTGCCTGGGGCACTTACATCATGTTAAACGCTCTTGATTTCTTAATTATATGCAGCTTAACATTTGCTACTGCTAAATAAAATAAGCATTTCATTAGGCTGTACATTTAAAAATCAGCTTATCCTTAATTCTTCTTCACTGGTACAGAAGCCTTCATGGAAATCAAAGGGGGCATCTGTCACTCAAGCAGCCCCCAGCTATGCCACCATCGTCCAATATTGGGATTTAGATGAGAAATTGCAGCAGCAGTGCTATGGGGTGGTTGGCAAATGTTTAGCAAAAATAGAATTTTTGTGCTCTCCTCGGGTCCCCTCCTCACTCCTCTTCACATAGGGTTTGCATTTCTGATACTAGAAGGAGACGGATCATTCTAGCAGTGAAACTCTTGATGTCCTGGCAATTATTGCTGTCTCTTTTGACGTGTGACATGTACCTGTCCTGGTAGTCTTCATAACTGCACGGGCACATGGGGGTTTCGCTGGTTGGAGGCTCCAAAAGATACAAAAGCTGCATCGTTCATCATGTTCTCACCCAGTTCTATGTCAGTGACAAGAGTCCCATGTGCAGAGCGCAGGAGCGGCGCAGCTCCCCTCCTTCCTCAGCCCAGTCTTCTGGGCGACTGATAGAACTCTGCCAGGTGTCTCCCGCCTCCCCTCAGACTCCACTGTTACGTCACAAACGAGGTGGAACGTTCGGCGCAGGCTCCTCCCCGCTCCTCTCCTCTAATAGGACGGTATAGGTGGGGGAACAGAAGAAAATAACCAATAGGGGCTGCAGAAATATATTTAAACCCATCCCAGGAAAGACACGTGGGGGCTCTGGGAAAATAAATAATGTTGCTTGAGTTGAAAAGTTAGAAACTTTTTTTTTTATTTTTTTAAAGGTGTCTTAAAGTCACAATACATAGTTATACCCAACCCAATGGAGACTGGTGTTTCAAATAGTTTTCTATTGACAGAGTTGGAAATATGAGTCTCAAGTGTATACATCAGGGAGGCAACCTCTCTTGGTTTATGGTACTAAAAGTTCCAGCATGCCCTAGCTATATCGATAAATGAATCCATTGGGGGAATTCAATTCCCCCTGAAGCACTGCCGCGCTAATACTATTACCGTTATTACGGTCATAGTGCGTGTAATTACCGTTATTGTGGTCATAATGCGCGTAATTACCGTTATTACGGTCATAGTGCGTGTAATTACCGTTATTGTGGTCATAATGCGCGTAATTACCGTTATTACGGTACTTAAAACGCCGGCTTTTTGCTCGCAGCCTCCTGAGTTGCGAGCAGAAAGCCAGGTTAATATTACCGTAATAACGGTAATATCTATAACGCAGCGGTACTTTGGGGGGAATTGAATTCCCCCCCATGTCTCCAATATGTGTCTGTATCCTAAATATATAATTGTATCTACCCTGTATATTATTAGCAATGGTATTTATTACTGTGTATGGTAAGCTGTGTTTTATGGGAATTTGTTGGACCTCTGTGAACATAAGAAAAAGTGCATCTTTTATATCTAACTTGTAGTTCTTTATACAGGGAGTGGTCCATAATGAGCCAACACATACTCTTGTAGTTATGGGATTTTACGTCCCAGCATCCTGTTTGTGGCAGCTCTAGAAGTTTTAAGCAGCCGCAAACAGAATGCTGAGACATCCCACAAGTCATTGCTGTGTGTTTCTCTGTAGGAGCATGGGAGGTAAGTACATATTATTTTTATATTGTCTCCTCAACACACTACATATTTAATTATCCATTTAGAGTCGAAAAACCCCTTAAAAGCTAATTTTTTTTAACCAATAATTCCCACCTATTGCTTACTTAGCAAAATACATTTTCTCAAGTACAAGTCTCTACCATTATATTTTTTAGACGACACTAAATCATACGAACCAACAGTTCCAATTAAGACACAACAGTCACACGTTCCACCGCAGTAAATGTGCGGGTTTTAGCATTTTTAGGGGGGAGCCTCATTATTTAGGGGAGAATTTTGTAATGGGGATGTTTATATATCTTGCAATAAGTGTTTGCAGCACAAAATTACAAGAAATATACAATAAAAAAATGGGAGTAATGAGATAAAAAAAACAAATCTTACAATTGAAATACAGGACAATGACTATAGTTTACTGGTAACTTTTACACAGGACACATAGTTGCCAGTTTTCCTCATTTTTAATCCCATGTTTTGAGGATTTGTCACTGAAATTTTTTCCCCAGAAAATGTCAGTAACTTCTATTACTCTGTGTATAAGATGCAATTCTTAATACCTATTCTAATTCTGAGGGCTGTATGCGTTAGTATTCATTATATACTTTAATTCATTTAGTACATGAAGTCAAATACAAAAAGGGCATTATTACCATTTTTACCGAACTTATCAGGCCGGATAAAACGTCCGTCAGTTGGCGTAGCTAACAAAGAGTGCACAATTATGTGCCAATGCAGACTAGCGTGTATCTGGCCTTATGACGGAGGAGGGAATGGGCGGACAAATGTAGGCCGAGTACAGTATAGATGTGTTCACGCAATTGTGGCTCATGCCGACCTGCAGAAACACGCATATAAACCGGTTAGGAGGGCAGGAGGGAGGGAGGGCACACTGATGATGATGACTAGGTATAAACCAAGACCATATCCTGCCGATGCAGATGCGGACATATCTCGAGATGTGCATATGGACAAAAATACGTTATTTTTACTTTTTTAGGATTAATATATGCCCATTTTGTATCCAACTCTGCATCAGGCTTATCGTGTTGGGTATTGTAGTATTCCAAGGTCTGCGTACATTACATCACATGGAGGCAGATAGTCTGGGTAAAAATTGCCGGCAGGATAGCTAGGGACAGGACCTGATCTACCAATAGGCTGATCAGGCTGCAGTTTAAGGCGCTGGAGCCTGGGGGGGGCGCAGCGTTGCCGGGATTAATTTTTCCCCCCTATCTTTTAATTACGGCATCAGCGGAGTTGGAATCTTCACAAGTACATGACAGGCAGCTAGCGGCGATCGCTGCCAGACTGCCTGTCATCTATAGCGCTGTACCTTCTGTTCTGCTGCGCCAGAACAGAAGGTAGGTAGGTCCTAACGTCCGGGTGGTGTGTGTGTGTGGGGAGGGGAAAATGCTAAGAGGGCAGTTGATAATGCTAAAGGGGGGGTGAAAATGCTAAAGAGTGCTGACTGAATGACTGAGGGGGATGGCTGAAGGGGGCTGATGAAATGGTTGAGGGGGGTGGCTGAAGGGGACAGATGAAACGGTTGAGGGGGATGGCTGAAAGAGGCAGATGGAGGGGGCTGATGAAATGGCTGAAGGGGTTGATGAACTGGTTGAGAGGGGTATTTAAAAAATAAAGCAGCTTAGCTGGGGCATGATCTTTTTATTGTGTGGTGGTTATGAGGATGCTCTCTGTGGTCTCTAGGGTCACTAGAATGATAAATATTAGTCAATGTGGGGCTGATAGATGATTGTATTTGATCATAGCTCTTTGACAACAACTTTCATATATTTTATTGCCTACATATGACTGTGCTATGTGGTAGTTTTATCTGGCCATAACGGACTGTTGTGTTAGACCTAAAGAGCCTCATCATTCAGGGTTTGTTAACATTTTACATTATAATACAGTTGCTGCATATTTTTAAAACAGGATTCTGAATTTCCACAAGCCAGCTAGAAGACAACAAAGAACAGGCAAGAGAGAAGAGCAAGAACAGGGAAGAGAGAATGCACAATCTTTCTAAATTAGAATGTTGGAGATTACTCCTGAATATTCATATTCAGGAGTATTCCTATATGCATATATTGAGGGGAAGGAACGGGGGTGCTACGGCTGTAACCCTTAATCATGCCCTGGCTGGGGATGTCTCATGGCTTCACGTGAGGATTCGCAACCTCAAAGACGCTGCCATTGATGTAACAGGCCATGCATTTTTCTTGCATTATCAAGCTTCACAAGCCTTGGCACAAGTCTGTGACTTGTATGTGTGTGATAAATATACCCAAGATTAGCACATTCATCCAATGTTAGTACTCAGGAAATCAATCAGAGACATACACAACAAGGAGACAGTTCGGTACACAGATAAGATTAATAGGAGTAGCAATGCGAGATCACAGATACAGACCACAATAATCAGGCATGGAAAACAGGAAGCTGCAGGATTTAAATAGCCCATTACTTCCAGAGAGTGGCCAACGATTAGGAACAGATGAAGTTCATTGAGCAATTAGCACTTTGTGGGAATATTTTCCCAAGAACTGCAATTCTACAAACAACTGTCTCAATGGCAGACAACTAAAGCAATGGATCAGAAATATGAATCCAGGATTCAAAGCAACGGCAGCTTAGTCAGCCATCATTTTACTGCGCACCTCTGTATTCTTTACCAATTTCCTCTGAGAGAACTGTCATCACCTGGCTACATTGTGGTCTCCAGCCAATTTACAACAACCGCTAGCACTTCAACTTCAGGGACTACATATGTTAGTGGTCGGCCACACTTCACTGTGTGGTCGATGTGAAGCATGATTTCACCCAAAGACTGGCAGGTGTATCCAGATGTCCAAATATCAGTGTGTTCATGCTTCTTTGCATGGACAAGTAGGACCCTATTGTTTTACACCAAGACCAACCAGACATCCCGGAGCCGAACACTGCTGGGGGCCTGCTGGCTACATGTGAAACAAGGAATGTCAGTGCCAGTCCCTCTAATAAGAGGGTACCAGTCCTGCCAGGGCTATTTATCTAGGGCCCTCCCTGCTTCAATACACACTCCTGTGGAAATCTGACTGACCATAAAATGAGGCCTCTCCCTGGTAAACAGGGACATAACTTGGACAGGACTTACTAGGGGTTCCGGTTCCTGTTGGGCTGATCAGGATCTGAAGTAAGGATATCTGAATATGGTTTCAAGACTATGTCTCCAACCCGGCTCCAGTGTATCTGACCCCGTGACTCTCCTACAGTGGTATTGCTTCAGTGTATCCGACCGGGTGCTCCACTGAAACGTGTCAGGAATCTTCAGTCTGTGCTGATCCATTTCAGGTAATTATCCTGCCCTGCTTACCGCTTCAGAGTCTGCTCCGGATCACTCATCTACTAACCTCACCTATTACATCAGGGTGCTAAATTACGGGGCCGCGACCTGTGGACCTCCGGCAGCAAACTCCACCCCACCTTGCGGGGGTTGTTGGTGAAGACCAGAGGGTTCGTTAGACTCTGTTCCCTGGGAAGGCCTGTGTCAACTCTGACTAATAGGACTCTCCCGTGAGACGTAACACTGAGGCCTTTGTTGGTATCATATTGTTTCTCCTACTAATCAAAAATAACACTTTCTATAGGAATTCAGTGTGAAGGACACTGTTCCTCAGGATAGTCAATTTTAATGATTGGCATCAACCCGTGCCACATAAGAGATCATGGTATAAAGGCCTCTAACATCTAAGGTTACAAGACAACATTTCAGAGATATAGTTGACAAAGATCTACATTTATTGATAAAAGAAGTAGCGTCTTTAGATCAACAGACTCCTTACTTTGAGTACTCACACTCACATAGTCCATCAAAATCCAATGTCATCCAAACACTAACTAATGTACTATACACACTTAGCTTAGATGCTGGCCAGCATAAATACATTCAAACACACCCTTTTTTTTAATAATGTCTCACTAGTTTGCATCACATACCCTTGTGGGCATTCCACTATGCTTATTTTCTCATAGGAATTGGAAACTCTGAACAATCCTATCTCTTTGGGTTAATTAGAGATTGTCCTTTTCTAATACATCAGGTGAGCTTAATTAACTGAGGAATCCCTGAGGAAGTCAGACTGTCAGAAATCCTGGAACGGATGCCATCACTCCATATAATCCCCTCAGGGGTTCCATAACAGCACTATGAAACACAATACATACTAGCAAATTCTATCAACACCCTGGGGCTCCTGATTTACCATTAGAAGTAGTAAAGGCTATGCAATACATTTGGCCCAAAATATCTTCCTTAGACAACAGATTACTGCAACCTCCTCCTCACTGGCCTCCCCCACTCCCATCTCTCCCCCCTCCGCTCTATACTCAATGCGGCCGCAAGACTCATCTTCCTCTCACGCCGCTCCTCCTCTGCCTCACCCTCTGCCTCGCCTTACACTGGCTCCCCTTCCCCTACAGAATCCTTTTCAAACTCCTCACCACCACTTACAAGGCTCTCTCCCACTTTACTGCCCCCTATATCTCTTACCTCCTCTCCATTCACACTTCTGCCCGCTCCCTGCGCTCAGCCAATGATCGCCGCCTCTCCTCCACTCTTATCACCTCTTCCCACTCCAGAATCTAAGACTTTCCCGTGCAGCCCCCCTTCACTGGAATGACCTCCCTCGTTCCATCCGTCTCTCTCCTACCCTGTGTTCCTTCAAACGTGCACTGAAAACTCACCTTTTCCTTAAAACCTACCAACCATCCACATAGCCCCTTCATCTCATCCACTCGCTCTCCCTCTCTCCCTCTTGCCTCATCTGGCTCCCCTTGTGCCTGTTCTTGTCCCTTCCCTCCTGTCTCCCTACCTGTTCTTCTGCTCCGTGTTTATTGCATTAGCCAGTCTGGAGTTTCTGAAGTATTGGTATATTTGTTTATTGTTTTGTACTGTTTCACCCTGTATAGTCTACTATTTGTACTGTGTATGGCGCTGCAGAAACCTTGTGGCGCCTAACAAATAAAGGATAATAATAATAATAATAATAATAATATTTTGTCACAATGTGCCAGGGTCCAATGCACCACACTGCTACACATAATACTATCTTGGGAGAGCTATATTCACCAAAATACAGGTGTCTTGAAAAGGCTTTGACAAAGGACATAGAAATAAGCCCGAAAGATTATGCAGTTTACTTAGTAAAGATGTTGGGATGTGGAAACTACCATTTATGCTCAAATAATTATTTTTCGCTCCAATTCTTCGGTGAAAGAGGAAACGCTCCCAATGAAATCAAATATCACATTTGCATTGTAACATTGCAATCTGTTGAGGTTTAACTGGTGTGGCTTTGAACCGGTACGACGTGATTTGAATGAAACGTATGTCTCTGCACTACGCCAGCCAATTCTTCTCGGTGGCAGGAAATACAGTGACACCTGGTAACAGGATAATTAGAGGGATTTTTGCCAGCAGATATAATGCGTTGTAATGGGGAGAGCGTGTGGCAGGCGTTTCAATGTTTATGTTTTCTTTGTAATATTTGTTTCCTTTTCAAACATTAACAGACGGCAAGTTAAAATGATAATAACCGAGCTAAAATAAGATAGGAGACTCTGCTATGTGCATCAGAGCGGAAGGGTTCAAATAGCTTTTACATAAAGATGATCTTGTGATTCCGACACTCTGCTCTGTCCACAGGGACTGGCTCTTTAATTAAATGGGACCACTGCTACAGCTTTATTCAATTGTTCAGATTAAGAACAAATCCCTCCTACCAGTCCCTGATCCTATTACCACCTTTTTTTGCACAGTAAGGAAAGACTTAAGGGTAACGTCTAAAGGATATTTCCTCATCTTTAACATATTTAAATGGAAAAGACTCAAAGAGGTAATTAAATCCCCTACCTGTCTACAATTATTGGGTAGATACACTCTCTGATAGAGTGTATCTAGCCTTACCTGAAACATACAAAAGTTCCCCTGTGCTGGTGGTTCGGGGGCGAGGGAGGTGGGGCAGTGTGGTGCTGTATGGGAGTACAAGTATGCCTCAAGCCCAATGTCACATCATTGGACTGATAGCAATAGATATCAGTGACCGGGGAAGCAGATGAATTCACAGAAGATAAGGGCGTTGTTAGGACCTTACTCCTGATATATCCAGGCTGCATGTTACTCACTATGACAATTCACATTCCCACCAAGGTGCAGGGAATGTTAGAGCGAGCTGAATGGCTCTGATGGGCCTGGAGTTCAGCTGTGTTTGCAGGCTTGCTGCAGGTGTTTCCACTTGATAGTTAGTTCTGGATGTCTTTTGGCTCCGGATATGTGGTCACTCATCAGATGCTGAGAGTAGAATAAATTGTGTTCCCTTCCAATGTTACATTCACTGACTGTACAGAGAATGGAAACAGTGTCCTCGCTGCATGAGATCCAAACTGAGTGTTCACAGATCAATATACACTACATGGCTAAAAGTATGTGGACACCCAAACATCACATCCATATCTGCTTGTTAAACATATCATTCCAAAACCATGGGCGTTACAGCCTCCTTTCTTCTGGGAAGGCTTTTCTCTAGATTATAGAAAATGGCTGCAGGGAGTCGCATCCATTCAGCCAAAAGTGCATTGGTGAGGTCAGTCACTGATGTTGGGGAATAGGGTCTATCAGCATTCCAATTCACCCCAAAGGTGTTCAATGGGGTTGAAGTAAGGGTTCTGTGCTGCCAGTCAAGTTCCTGCACAACAAAGGGTCTTCCCCAAACTGTTGCCACAAAGCTGGAAGCACACCCTTCTCTAGAATGTCATTGTATGCTGTAGCATGTAGATGTCCCTTGACTGGAATGTAGGGATCCCAGCCAAACCATGAACAACAGCCCCAGACCATTATTCCTCCTTCACCAAACTTTACACTTGGCAGTATGCATTTGGGTACGAAACGTCCCCCGGCCACCGGCCAAACCCAGATTTTCGTCCGTCAGACTGCCAGATGGTGAACTCGTCAGTATCAGCCATTCTACTGCTAATGATTGACTATGGAGATTACTTGATTTTATTGCGTGGCTGAAGTGTCAAAACACACGAATTAGAAGGGTGCTGACTAGAGATGGTCACTGACCCCCGTGTTTTGGTTTTGGATTCGGTTTTGGATCTGGATTACCGTCGTGTTTTGGTTTTGCAAAACCGCCATTGCGTGTTTTGGTTTTGGTTTTGGTTTTGTTTTGCTATTTTTTGGGAAAATCCATGTTTTTGGGCCTAAATTAACCCAATTTAGTGCTCCAACTGTTTTAGAGACAAGTAATCTAATTGTTGAGGTAATAAATCATCCAAAAAAACTGTTTAATTCTTCGTTGGTAGGCCTATTCTACACACAAAACAGATTGTCTTCCTCTCCATCTATGCATATTGGCAATGCAGCCATCGTCTTTGAATGTATATTACACCCTACACTTATAGTTAAATATGTAAAGAAATGGAAAAAGCCAGTTTGGTTTCTGTCTCTCAAGGCCCCCCTCCACTTGTATAAAATACCAAAAAATTCAGCCATTATAGACTGTACAATATTAATTGACATGGAGAAAGCCAGTTTGGTTTCTGTCTCTCTAGGCCCCCCTCCACTTGTATAAAATACTAAAAAATTCAGCCATTATAGACTGTACAATATAAATTGAAATGGACAAAGGCAGTTTGGTATCTGTCTGCATCAGATCCTCTATCCACTAGGAGTAAAATAGAAAACTATTCAGCCGTTATATAATCTAGAATATAAATAGAAATTGAGAAAGGCAATTTGGTATCTGTCTGCATCATAATCATCAACATCATCATTAGCGCCCTCGTCGCCTACACAAATCTCCCCCTCATCCTCTTCTAATTCCAAAGTGGCATCCTCAATTTGGGTATCACCGGCTACACTCGGGCTATTAAGGCACACATCAGCAGAATGCTCACGATTAGACATCCCACTGTTGGATGGACTCTCCACAGGGATTGTTGTCATTTGTGAATCAGAGCAAATATTCTCCTGTAATGCCTCACTGTTATCTTGCAGCTCGGCTTTGACGCGTAACAGTAGTTGTGCACCAATTGTAGGCTGGGTAACTTTTTGGGATCTGCCACTAATAGCCAAAGGTGAAGGCCTCATTCTCTCTTTGCCACTGCGTGTGTAGAATGGCATGCTTGCAATTTTTTTTTTATCGTCACTTAACTTTTGCTCAGTTACACTTCTTTTTCGCTTCAATACAGTAAATTTTTTTTTGGTTTTTGTTTTTTGCACTAATTTGAAAACACTCTGTTGTTTGACATCGCCTTGGCCAGATGACGTACTGGGAACACTAACATCAGGACTGGTGACAGAACCCGGTTGCTCATTCAGATCATATGTGGACTGCTTTGAATCCATTCTGAGCGCAAACCACTGGGGAGTGCTAAAAATTATTTAGTAGATTCTGCTGACAGATATGACTTTTGACAGCCAGAAATATTAATGCACAATTAGGGAGGACACCCCAAAAGCACTGAGGAGTGCTAAAAATTATTTAGTAGATACTGCTGACAGATATGACTTTTGACAGCCAGAAATATTAATGCACAATTAGGGAGGACACCCCAAAAGCACTGAGGAGTGCTACAAATTATTTAGTAGATACTGCTGACAGATATGACTTTTGACAGCCAGAAATATTAATGCACAATTAGGGAGGACACCCCAAAAGCACTGAGGAGTGCTAAAAATTATTTAGTAGATTCTGCTGACAGTTATGACTTTTGACAGCCAGAAATATTAATGCACAATTAGGGAGGACACCCCAAAAGCACTGAGGAGTGCTAAAAATTATTTAGTAGATACTGCTGACAGATATGACTTTTGACAGCCAGAAATATTAATGCACAATTAGGGAGGACACCCCAAAAGCACTGAGGAGTGCTACAAATTATTTAGTAGATACTGCTGACAGATATGACTTTTGACAGCCAGAAATATTAATGCACAATTAGGGAGGACACCCCAAAAGCACTGAGGTGTGCTAAAAATTATTTAGTAGATGCTGCTGACAGTTATGACTTTTGACAGCCAGAAATATTAATGCACAATTAGGGAGGACACCCCAAAAGCACTGAGGAGTGCTAAAAATTATTTAGTAGATACTGCTGACAGATATGACTTTTGACAGCCAGAAATATTAATGCACAATTAGGGAGGACACCCCAAAAGCACTGAGGAGTGCTACAAATTATTTAGTAGATACTGCTGACAGATATGACTTTTGACAGCCAGAAATATTAATGCACAATTAGGGAGGACACCCCAAAAGCACTGAGGTGTGCTACAAATTATTTAGTAGATACTGCTGACAGATATGACTTTTGACAGCCAGAAATATTAATGCACAATTATGGGGGACACCCCAAAAGCGCTGGGGAGTGCCAAATATGAAGAAAAAATAATAAACCTCTATCCTCCTCTCTGCACTAGCGATTTTGGTTAGAGCAATTGCAAGAACAATATTGTATTCTCTGTCCCTGCTCTAATTAGCCTATGACTACACCCTGCTCTCTCCCTCTGTCAAATGGCGATGGATTGCTGTGGAGGCGTGTATTTATAAAGTTGAAGTATCGCGAGAACCGAGCCCCGAGATCCGACGACGTCACAATGACGTTCGGCCTCGATTTGGATTCGGAATGGGCGGGAGAGTACCGAGCTGAGCGGATACCCAAAGTTCGGGTGGGTTCGGTTCTCGGAGAACCGGACCCGCCCATCTCTAGTGCTGACATACCTACATCCATGTGGTTTATATATAAGAATAGATCAGAGCTGTGTATACTCAGATAGATCACTATATGTAGGAGTAGATTAGAGCTGTGTACACAGATAGATAACAGATCACTATATGTAGGAGTAGATCAGCTGGGTGTACACGGATAGATAACAGATCACTATATGTAGAAGTAGATTAGAGCTGTGTACACAGATAGATAACAGATCACTATATGTAGGAGTAGATCAGCTGGGTGTACACGGATAGATAACAGATCACTATATGTAGAAGTAGATTAGAGCTGTGTACACAGATAGATAACAGATCACTATATGTAGAAGTAGATTAGAGCTGTGTACACAGATAGATAACAGATCACTATATGTAGGAGTAGATCAGAGCTGTGTGTACACGGATAGATAACAGATCAGAGCTGTGTATACTCGGATAGATCATAGATCAGAATATGTAGTATTATATCAGGATATGTATACTTGGATAGATCACAGATTAGTATATGTAGGATTAGATCAGAGCTGTGTGCTTTAAGATCATAGAATTATATATATAGGAATCAGGGCCGCCGAGAGGGGGGGGGAGCGGGTACTAATTACCCGGGCCCGGCATGTCAGGGGGCCCGGCCCGGGCCCTTGCGCTGCTGATTTTTTTTAATTTTTTAATTTTTTTTTTCAAAACGTTTTTTTTCCTTTCCTTTTTTTTTTTTTTTTTTTTTTTTGGCGGGGGGGGGGGGGCTCGGTCGTTGGTGGGGGGAGCAGGCTAGTTTAAAAAAAAAAAAAACATACTCACCTGATCGCGGAGCCGGCATCCCTCCTCTCTGCTGCTCTGTGCTCTATTCAGACTGTCTGAATGCTGGGTGTGATGTCATCATGTCATGCCCAGCATTCAGTCAGTCTGGAGCAATGGAGCACAGAGCAGCAGAGAAGACCAAGAGAGGAGAAAAGGTAAGTGAAGGGAGGAAAACGAGGGGGGCACAGAGGGGTTAAAAAACGGGGGGGGGGGGGCAGCATGACAGAGGGGTTAAAAAATGAGGGGGAGCACAAAGGGGTTAAAAAACGGGGGGGCAGCATGACAGAGGGGTTAAAAAATGAGGGGGCACAAAGGGGTTAAAAAACGGGGGGGCAGCATGACAGAGGGGTTAAAAAATAAGGGGGGGCACAGAGGGGTTAAAAAACGGGGAAGCAGCATGTCAGAGGAGTTAAAAACGGGGAAGCAGCATGTCAGAGGGGTTAAAAAATTAGGGGGAGCACAGAGGGGTTAAAAAACGGGAAAGCAGCATGTCAAAGGGGTTAAAAACGGGGAAGCAGCATGTCAGAGGGGTTAAAAAATGAGGGGGAGCACAGAGGGGTTAAAAAATGGGAAAGCAGCATGTCAGAGGGGTTAAAAATTGAGGGGGGAGCACAGAGGGGTTAAAAAACGGGAAAGCAGCATGTCAGAGGGGTTAAAAAATGAGAGGGGCACAGATGGGTTAAAAAATGGGAAAGCAGCATGTCAGAGGGGTTAAAAATTGAGGGGGAGCACAGAGGGGTTAAAAAATGGGAAAGCAGCATGACAGAGGGGGTGAAAAAATGAGAGGGGCACAGATGGGTTAAAAAACGGGGCAGTATGGCACAGTGGGGTTAATAAACAGGGGTCAGCATGGCACAGTGGGGTTAAAAAATGGTGGGCAGCATGACACAGTGGGGTTACAAAGGGGGGGGGGAGGCATGGCACAGTGGGATTGAAAAAGGGGGGGAGCAGCATAGTATAGTCTGATGAAGGGGAGCCAGATGAAGGGGGCAAAAACAGCATGGAGGGCACAGTGTGATCATAAGGCATGGCGATGATGAAGGGGCACATTATTGTAATATTGGAGCTGGAGGAAGGCCTAATTATTAATCGTGGGTGCTATTGATTTAACGCTGGGGCTGGCTGTAATTTTCTAAATGTAGCCATTTTTTTTTCAAAATAGGTCCTTCAACATTTCTGGATCCGGACAAGCCACAACTAAAGAAAGCAGCAGCCACAGGTGGAGAAAGTGAGAAGAACAGGTAGGAGAGAGCAGCACAGTGTGTGAAATGTTGTGATTCTAGTAGGGACAATACCAATTTTTGGTGAATGTTGTGTCCAATGTAAGGTGTAGGCCAAGACTGAACTGTTTGTGTACACACTGCATTGTTTGTATACTACCCTGTGGTGGTAGATGTCCTGAAAGTCAGGAGTGCTTAAACATATGTGACGCTCCGGCGAATTGAGAGCCTAGTGGTTTTTATGTTAGCCACGCCCCAATGGCATGTTTGCCACGCCCCCAAATGCATGACCGCACCTCCCAAAATTTTTGCACTGCCGTTTGGCTAGCCACGCCCCTGAATATATGACCATATAGCTAATCTTTTTTGCGCCGGCGTAAGGCGGCGCAAAAAAATTTTGGGGCTTACTTCACTATGAGGGGGGCCCCATGAATTTGTTGTACCCGGGCCCTGAATTCTTCTTGGCAGCCCTGATAGGAATAGATCAGTGATAGGTGTAGTTAGATATATCCTAGATCAGTAAATGTAGGATTCGATTATTATTATTATTATTACTATTATTATTATTTTTTTATTTTATGGTGTCAAAAGATTACCGCAGCAACGTACACAATACAAACAGTATACAATACAGGGAAAACAGTACAGAAGAATAAACGGGTAATACCATGTCTTCAGAGGCTCCAGTCATAGCAATTATAGTGTTGTTGGAGCAGAAGAGTAGGTAGAGAGGTAGGATGGAAGAGGGCCCTGCTCATAAGAGCTTACATCCTAAAGGGAGGGCACACAGACGGCTGGCCCAAAGGGAATCAGAGAAGGGGAACAAGTGTAGGAGGAGCGAGGTGATGAGAGTGAGCTATAGAAAGAAGCGAGGAGATGAGAGTGAGCATGGAGACAGGAGCGAGGTGATGAGAGCGAGCATGGAGACAGGAGCGAGGTAATGAGAGCGAACATGGAGACAGGAGCAAGGAGATGAGAGCGAGCATGGAGAAAGGGTTAAGTGGATGGCTGGGAGGCTATGAGGAAGAGGTGAGTTTTGAGTGCCCGTTTTAAGCAACACAAATTAGGGGACAATTGAATGGAGTGTGGGAGGTCATTCCAGTGCAGGGAGACAGCTCAGGAGAAGTCTTGAATTGTGGATTGGGATGAGGTTATCAGAGTAGAGGAGAGGCGATGGTCATTGGTCGATCGCAGGGATCGGGTGGGAGTGTGAATGGAGAGGAGTGTTATGTTCTTGCCCTTAGATTTGCCCTCATTCAAGGTGGCCGTGATTGCCTCATGAAGTTTCCATCTTGGATCTCTGATATGAACTTGCCCTTACAATAGCCCTTATCCAAGATGGCCAGAACTGTCTCAGGAAGATTCCATCTTGGATCTCATTTCCTGTTTGGGCCTAGAAAAGGCACTTCCTGTTATGCAGCCCTTGCTCGAGTATTGTGTTTGTGTCTGAACCAGATGCTTCCACAGAACCTTGCTCCCTTGTGATTTGGAATGCAATTACTTGATACTTCTACAAGATATTTATCTTGTTGATACTTTGGACTTGCTTGCTGGACATTTAAGATTTATTTCTGTATCAAAATAAATCCTGTTTACTACAGAGCAGTGGCGCACGCAGGGGGGGGGGGGGGTTTCTGGGTCTCCAGAACCCCCCCCCCCCCGCTGAAAAAGTGCCCTGCATATCAGCACTGTAGTATACAGCAGTCGCGGCGCTGTCTAAGAAGCGTCCGCGGCGCTGCTGTATTGTGTACAGCACCGCCGCGGACGCTTCTTTGACAGCGCCGTGGCTGCTGTATACTACAGTGCAGACGAAACGGAGCTGCGCGCATGTGCGGCAGGTTTCTAGTTTTTGTTTTTTTTCCCCGGGGGTGGAGGAAACCCCCCTGACAAATCCTCTGTGCGCCCCTGCAGAACTACCTGGCTATTGGGTTCCGTTTGTAATACCAGAAGTGTGACAAGGAGATTGGAGCTATAAGGAGCAGTAGAATAGGAGAGGGCCTTGCAGATGAGGGTAAGAAGTTTAAAAATTACTCTGTAGGGTAAGGGGAGCCAGTGTAAGGCAAAAGAGAGAGAGAGGAGACAGAAGAAGAGCAGCGATAAAGGAAGATAAGTCTCACAGCATAGAACGAAGGGGAGCGAGGTGGGAGCAGGGAAGGCAGAAGAAGGTAGCAGTAATCAAGTCGGGAAATTCTGACTGCATGGACAATGGTTTTGGTTGCATCCTGAGATAGGAATGGTCGGATGCAGGTAATGCTGCGTAGTTGGAAGCGACATGATTGGGCAAGGGATTGAATATGGAGGGGAGGGCTAAAGAGAGGGAGGAGCCAATCAGAGTAGTAGATCACTGATATGTGTACTTGGATAAATCATAGATCAGTATATGTAGGAATAGGTCAGTGGTCTATAATCGGATAGATCATAAATCAGTATATGTTGGAATAGATCAAGCTGTGTGTTTTCTCATATATCATAAATCAGATCAGAGCTGTGTGTAAGCGGATCATAGATCAATATATTCAGGAGTAGATCAGAACTGCATTCACTTTATCTAATCCTCTATATAGTAATTTGTGATCTATACAAATACTCACAGTTCAGTATAATCCTCAATATTTGGCTGCAATGTGCATTTTATGCATCTAAAACAAACATGTAACTCCTTTTAAAGTATCTGATAATACCACTTGTGAGGTGATGTTAAAACCAAGTCTCTTTGTGTGATAAAAAAAAAACCTCTGCTATGCCCATCAAAATCAGAAACATCTTCAACTTTTTGCAATCTACAAGCTGTCCTTGAAGCTCAGTTTAATATCTTGTACTTAACAAAATCTCTTTTCAACAGACAAGTACATAATTGTGACTAGATGTCTAGTCAATGTCCCGTTCTCTTGTCTTACAGGACCAATCCTTGTGTAATATTAGGTACAACCATTCCTATCGAAATGAAAAACTACAACTAATGTAGAAACTGGTGACAGGATCTGTTTACGTAGTGATATAGGTACTCTTATTCTCCAATTTTAATTTTTGAAGTTCAAAAGTGGGCACCTCCAAATCTTTCAGATGGTTCCCTTGTTAACGAGACTTTCATCATTATTTGCTTTTGGTGGTGGGGATTTGCAGGGGTGACTGCCTATAGCATGGCTGACCAGCAATTTACAGGACAGAAGCCACGGACAATTCAATCAACTGCTGCATAGGAAGCACATATGACTGAAGCTCGAAATGTTGCACAATTCGAGCTTTGAGGTGAAAGAAGCCATTATGGCGATTTGCAAACTTTCAGCAATTCAACTTACTTTATTATTATCATCGTTTATTTATAAGGCGCCACAAGATTTCCGCAGTGTCTTACAGAATACAAACAATGGACCATACAGGGTAAAACAGTAGAGAACAATAAATAATACCAGGACTCCAAAAACTCCAAGCATAGCTAGTACAGTGAAGTTGGAGCAGAAGAATAGGTATAGAGACAGGAGGGAAGAGGGCCCTGCTCATTAAGCTTACAGCCTTAAGTGAGGACAAACAGACAGCTGGCACAATGGGGAGTCTTTAAAGGAGAAGTGAGTAATGGGCAGGGAAAGAGAGAGTTGAGAAGATCAAGCATGGAGAGAGGGTTAGGTGGATGGCTGGTAGGCTTTGAGGAACAGATAAGTTGTAAGTGCCCGTTTGAAGGTGCACAGTTTAGGGAACAGTCGGATAGAGCGTGGGAGGTCGTTCCAGTGGACGGGGGCAGACTGGGAGAAATCTTGGATTCTGGAGTGGGATGAGGTGATCAGAGTGGAGGAGAGGCGACGGTCATTGGCCGATCTCAGGGAACGGGTGGGAGTGTGGATGGAAAGGAGATGCATTGGGCAGTGGAGTGGGAGAGGGCCTTGTAGGTGAGGGTTAGGAGTCTGAAATGGATTCTGTAGGGGAAGGGGAGCCAGTGTATGGCAAGCAGAGAGGGGAGGCAGAGGAAGAGCGACGTAAAAGGAAGATAGGTCTTGCAGCCGCGTTGAGTATAGAGCGAAGGGGTGGGCGAGGTGGGAGCGGGGGAGGCCAATGAGGAGAAGGTTACAGTAATCAAGATGGGAAATGATGAATGCATGATGTGCAAATAATGAACCTATATAATCCATTGCATTTGTACATTTGCATTTAGTTGAATTTATGTACTTTGAATGAAGCTGGCGTAACTTGTTTGGTGAGGTTAGGGTAGGACTGGGAACAAATGTAGCTAAATTCTGTTGCGAATGTGCAAAAAAAAGGGCATTCTTTTGTTCATCTCAGATACAAGGCATACTTAGCTGCATAACCAGTTGCTCATATAGCTAGGATTGGTTTAGTTCATGCTGACAATATGTCAAGGTGCCACATTGTGTTATCACACTGAAACAATGGTCAAGGTCAACTAAGTTGATATTTATTGTTTACAACAAGCAGGGTAGGATCCCCCTGGCTGAAAGGCCAGGCAATACAGGCAACAGAAAGTCAAGTATAAATATAAATAAATAAAGCCTTGCCATGGTCAGGGTTCCAGACATGTAGGATGGTCAGAAGAGCCGTGAGTCATGGTGCCAGAAATTCAGGAGTGTGGTCAGAATGAGTCAAATGACAGTTATAACAAGGTGAGTATTGCTAAAGAACAAGGTGCTGGAATACAGGAAATGGGAACCAGGAGTAGCAAACCAAGCACTGCAATGATCCAGCAAAGGGTAGTGGATAAGGGTTGGGTACTAAACGCTGACTATCCAAAACTGGGCAAACAAGACTTCAAACAATTGCGATCAACATGCTGTCCGCCGAAAATGACGTCATTTTACAGAGCGACACTATCTTGGTATTAATGTGCTCATTTAAGAAGGCGCCGTGTCTACAATGGAGAATGTTTTCTATATATTATACACGCGGCGCCTCCTTAGATGAGCACCTTAATACCAACATAGTCAGTGTCGCTCTGTAAAATGATGTCATTTTCGGCGGACGTTGATTCACCGTAATTTTTTGAAGTCTATTTTACAAGCAGTCGAGATCACCACACTGTCGGTAAGATGACTATCGGGGTGATCATGTCGGGAACATTTACGCCGGGTTTTGAGTAGTAGGTGAAGTGACTACCACCGGTGGATAAGTGCAATAGGCTAATACAGTAGAGCAATTTTAACATGTTTGGGATAGACATCAGGATATCCTAACAAAGAACTAAGGATCAAATAGGATTTGAGTTACCATCGGTTAACATATAGGCAGACTAGATGGGCCAAGTGGTTCTTATTTGCTGTCCAATTCTATGTTTCTATGTCCGATTGCAAGATGTTAGTATTTATGGGGTAGTCATCAGGATTACTAGCTACAGCTGAGAGAGGCAGCTCAGGTACTTCTAGGGCATATGATCCCCATAGCGGCCACTGGTGGTGAAAATGCAGCACTGCACTTGTAAGGACTTAATGCAAAAAGTCAGATCACTACACAATGATCTTACCCGCATGCTATGAGATGTGGGTGACCAGGAGTAGAATGTAGATAATGGTGAGGGGTTCAAGGATGTGTGCATGAGGGGGAGAATGGAGTCTGTCCAAAAGTGGGCTTTAACTGGGCCATAAAGATTCAGCCTAACTTCAATCTTATGTCATGCCTTGTTGCTTGATATAACCAGTTTGCAGTAAATTGATAGCCATAAGTTTAGTTCAGCCAACAAAATAGTTGCCTCCATCGTGAATAGATTACAGGTATAGTCTAAGATTAATCCGAATCCCTACATAAAAACTGCCCAATTTAGTTATACATAACGTAGTGTCTTGTTTGCAATGAAGAAATGGACATAAAGTACGTTACTCTGCTCCAGTCGATCAGCCAGTCCTCCGCAACTACGTTTATTAATGCACTGGATGAATAGGGAACTGGGGAGTGAGTGATACGTGAGTGGTGATGGAGTGTGTGGGTTATTTCAGTTACATGGGTAAAACATTCATTGAGGAGATGCTGATTATAGCATATTTTTTTTCCTTGACATGGCTATTTATAACACTCATTTAGGATTCTTTTTTTCTCCTTGCTTTCAGCTGCAAACAGAATCTTGGAGCCAAGAACATTAATCTGCATCTCCACTCCTCCTCCTCTCCTTTCTGAATCACCTGTCAGCGGCATCTTTGACGTGCCGGCGCATAAAGTGACATTGAGTATAACTTGAAAGATTTACAAGAAATGTTATTACTAATATAATGGAGTGACAAATATCCTATGTGCTGTATAATGTAATCAACAAATCTATGTATATCATATAACTACTCCTTCTTTCAGTCAGTCCCCGCGATGTACAAATAAGAAGAAGAGAGGATTGTGGGAGTTTAATCCAAGGAATCATGTATTGGAGGAGGAGATATGGGGCTAGATTTACTAAGCTGCGGGTTTGAAAAAGTGGGGATGTTGCCTATAGCAACCAATCAGATTCTAGCTTTCATTTATTTAGTACTTTCTACAAAATGACAGCTAGAATCTGATTGGTTGCCATAGGCAACATCCCCACTTTTTCAAACCCGCAGCTTAGTAAATCTAGCCCATGGTGTCTGAGAGATAATGGTACCATAGTCTATACCTTCTACCTGGGCCTTCAAATCCAACTGCCCGTCTTTGTTTCCAAATTGTCTTTAGTGTGAGATTTCTATATACATCTTAGTGTGATAACATTGCCCTTGAAATGGTCACAAATTTTTTTCTGACTCCTCAGTACATTATTATAGCACATAACCTCTGTAATGTATGTATATATGTTATTACTAGTATTCTGTGCATTTGTACAGCATGAGATTTGTTGTGCGTTAATGCATTTGTGCTAGTGTGTGTGTGTGTGTGTCCCTATAACTCCTCCTATAATACTTTCTAGCCTTCCCTATAACTTTTCCTATTACTCAATATAGACTCCTCCATGTTACTCTTAGTACTCCATTATAACTCTCCTTACAACTCCTCCTATTGCTCCATATAACCTCTCCCTATATCTCCTACTATTACTCCATATAACATCTCCCTATATCTCCTCCTATTACTCCATATAACATCTCCCTATATCTCCTCTTATTACTCCATATATCCTCTCCCTATAACTCCTCCTATTACTCCATATATCTTCTCCCTATATCTCCTCCTATTACTCCATATAACCTCTACCTATATCTCCTCCTATTACTTCATATATCCTCTCCCTATAACTCCTCCTATTACTCCATATATCTTCTCCCTATATCTCCTCCTATTACTCCATATAACCTCTCCCTATATCTCCTACTATTACTCCATATAACATCTCCCTATATCTCCTCCTATTACTCCATATATCTTCTCCCTATATCTCCTCCTATTACTCCATATACCTTCTCCCTATATCTCCTCCTATTACTCCATATACCTTCTCCCTATATCTCCTCCTATTACTCCATATATCCTCTCCCTATATCTCCTCCTATTACTTCATATAACCTCTCCCTATATCTCCTCCTATTACTCCATATAACCTCTCCCTATATCTCCTCCTATTACTCCATATATCTTCTCCCTATAACTCCTCCTATTACTCCATATATCTTCTCCCTATATCTCCTCCTATTACTCCATATATCTTCTCCCTATATCTCCTCCTATTACTCCATATAACCTCTCCCTATAAACCCTTCTATTACTATTTCTCGCACGCTGGACTCTGTGATATATATACCAGAGTCAGCCACGCTCTCTGTTTTCTGCTGGGCAGCGCAAAGCTTTTCTTTGCTCCCCGGTGCTGCCAACAAATACACGAAGATGGCTAAGTGGTTAGCACTTCTGCCTCACAGCACTGGGGTCATGAGTTCAATTCCCGACCATGGCGTTATCTGTGTGGAGTTTGTATGTTCTCAATGCGTTTGCGTTGGTTTCCTCCGGGTGCTCCGGTTTCCCTCCACACTCCAAAAACATACTAGTAGATTAATTGGCTGCTATCAAAATTGACCCTAGTCTCTCTCTGTTTGGGTGTGTATTAGTGAATTTAGACTGTAAGCTCCAATGGGGCAGGGACTGATGTGAGTGAGTACTCTTTACAGCGCTGCGGAATCAGTGGCGCTAAATAAATAAATGATGATGATGATGATGCTCCAGTATGTTCCTGGTTGTTACCTATTATTCCAGTGTGCTCCTGGTTATTACACCTCCAGTGTGCTCCTGGTTATTACATCCTCCAGTGTGCTCCTGGTTATTACACCTCCAGTGTGCTCCTGGTTATTACATTTTCCAGTGTGCTCCTGGTTATTACACCTCCAGTGTGCTCCTGGTTATTACACCTCCAGTGTGTTCCTGGTAATTACATATTTTCTAAGTGTTCTTGGTTATTCTATCCACACCTCCATTGCAGGTAGAGTCACATCAGTTTGACCGATTTCATTCTATAGTTCCTCTATGATTCCTTTCAGTATACACTGGCCACTTTACACTTCAGCTCGTGATCCATCTCCCAATTATTTACTCCAGCATCTTCGGGGTCATGTGGAAAAACAAGAGGAGACAGTGAATCAATTAATACACTGTCTTCAGGGACTTTCTACCCAGTTTAATACCCTTCAAGCTCCTTTGGTTCGGCCTGTGTTACCCATCGCAGCTACTTCTGCAGCATCATCTGTTTCAACAGTTCCAGTTGCAGCCAAAAACCCCAGAATTCCCTTCCCGGGCAATTATGATGGGGATCCCAAAACCTGCCGTGAATTCCTTAATCAGTGTAACATACAGTTCGAATTACAACAGAGAAGTCTAAAGTGATTTACATTATTTCTTTGCTTGCTAATCAAGCCCTGGGTTGGACCTTCCCTCTATGGAAAATGACAACTCAATTCTTCACTCTAGTACATCTTTTATCATGTCTTTTACAAAATCTTTGATGAACACGGACGTTCTACCTCTGAATCTGCTAGCATCCGACGACTGCGTCAAGGTTCCCAGACCGTAGGTCAAAATGTGGTGCAGTTTCATACATTCTTCTTGGATTTGCAGTGGAACAATGGGGTCCGGGTAGCAGTATTCGGGCAGGGTCTTTCAGAATGGATCAAAGATGAGTTTGCATCCGCAAATTATCTTCTTCATTTGACAATTTGATCACACTATGCAATTGCATTGACATTCATCTTACCAAACATTCTCAGGAGAAGGAGCAAGGCAGGTGTGGTCTACAGTTATATTAGCAAATCACTTTCAAGCTCCCCAGTCATCTTCGAAAGAACCTATGGAACTAGGTTGGCCCCACTTGTCTCGTAAAGAGAGAGAATAAAGGTTCAGGAATAACTTATGTCTGTACTGTGCAGAAGCGGGTCATTTGCTTGCATCTTGCCCTAAGAATTCGGGAAACGCCAAACCCTAGATGGTGTAGGGGAGGCCAACCTAGGCTCTATTAATCAGTCTCCTTCTGATTTGAGATTTGGTAATCGTTAAATACCTGTTAGCTTAATGTGTCCTTCTGGTACTGTGAATCCTTCTGCTCTTCTAGACTCCAGAGCAGACGGAAAGTTTATTTCATCCTCCATGGAAACTAAGTGGATTTTCCAGGGGAAAATGGGCATATTAACAGCCATAGATGGCAGCTGGATTCTTTATGGTAGGACCCAATACTGTACAGCCTCCCTTACTCTCTTAGTGGGTGCACTGCAAAAGGAGAAAATCACATTTCTTGTTATTCTCTGAACTTCTAGAGCCATCATTTTGGGTCTTCCCTGAATGCGGTTACACTCACCACTTGTTGATTGGGTCACCACTCACATTCTTGCATTGGATCCTTCATGTCATTCTCATTGTATAAGTGACACTTCCTACAGAAGAAAATGTACTGGCTACAACAGGAGTTTCCACTATATCACTCTCATATAAGCATTTTCTTCTGTACCTGTAGTCAAGCTACCTAAAACTTCAAACCATTTTTCCTAGAAGTGGATGTATCCACTATTGGAGTAGGAATAATTCTCTCCCAAAGGCCTTTTATAGTGAAGTTACATCCTTGCAGCTTCTATTCTTGTAAATTCCTTTTCGCTGTAAAAATTTTTCTTTTTAGGTATAAAGAGCTGTTAACCACGTTACTCGCTTTGGAGGGATGGAGATACCTTCTTGAAGCAGCATTCTTCACTGTGACAGTCTTGCAGATCATAAAAACCTATTATATCTTCGCTCAGGGTATGAATCCTCGTCAGGCTCGCTCTTCTCTATTTTCAACCACTTCAAACTTCATATAACAATCAGATCTGGGGAGAGAAATAAAAAAAGCAGATGCTTTGTCTCATTCTTTTGACAGAGAACAAGTTTCAGAATTATCATAAAATGTCTTATTTGGATCCTCAATCTCTGTTAGCTACTTACACCTCTGCTTCGTAAAACTCTGCTTTCCCCTAAACTTCATAGAAATCTACTTCATTGGGCTCATTCGTCTAGTTTCTCCGGACATGCTGGTATTCGCAAAACTGTGGCAATTATTTCTAGGGACTACTGATTGCCATCCCGTTGGCAAGATATGAAAGACTTCATTGCTGCATGCTCAATTTGTGCTCAAGTCCCTTGAATAGCCTCCATAGGCCCCTTGCATCTTCTGCCCATTCCTACAAGACATAGCCATGGACTGATCACTGATCTCCCTTCCAGCAAGAAATGTAATACCATTTGGGTGGTGGCAGATCGAGTCTTGAAAATGGTTAACTTCCTCCTACTAAACATTCTACCATCCGCCTCCATCTTGGCTGCTATATTTGTCAAGAAATTCTATTGTTTACATGGATGTCCAGTAGAGATTTTGTCGGACCGTGGGGGGCTATTTGTTTCCAAATTCTGTCGATCATTTTGTATGCTTTCCAACATTTGCCTCAACTTCTCCACAGCATATCATCCCCAGTCGAATGGTCAGACAGATTGTTTAAATCAGGATATGGAGATTTTTCTTAGAATCTACGCCTTCGCCAATCAACATAATTGGGTGGAGCTCCTTCCATCCATGGGCAGAATAGAAAAGAACAATAATTTTTATGAGACCTCTTCTTCCACTCCATTCTACAGTGTATGTGGTATCCATCATTTGCTTCCAAGATTTGCTTCTCTAGCTGAGGTTCCCTTTAGTCAATTCATTGAGTCAAAATTTTTCCAAAATCTAGTCTGATGTAATGAAAATCTGAAAAGATCATCTATTTGTTACAAATGTTTTTCAGATAAAAGAAATACTGAGCCGTTCCTATGTTGAAAATTGGAGACATAGTTTAGTTATCTACTAGATATCTACATCTGACAGTGCCTTGTCTGAAACTTGCACCTAGTTACATTTAAGATCCTTCAAGTCATCAATCCAGTAGCTTTTAGACCGAATATACCATCCTCTCTCTGCATTTCAAATACTTTCATTGTTCTTTACTCAAATTCCTTTTTATTAACCATTTTTCTTCCACATCCACTCTGCCATCGACAATCAAGTGAAATCATGGTGACGAGTTTAAGGTTCAATAAATCCTTGATTCAAGGATTCCACGTGGTAAGATTTAGTTTCTAGTAGATTGGAAAGGGGTTTCGTCCAGAAGAATGTGTTTGGATTAATGCTGCAGATGATTATGCTCACATTCTTCTGAAACAGTTTAATCGGAAAATTTGCTAGGGAACCATTTATGGGGTGTTCTGAGCCCACTGTTAAAAAGGGGGAGTGCAGTCACGTGCTGGAGGATCCGATACACCTACCAGAGTGCAGCGTGCACAGTAGTGTGCATGCCGTTATAATTGATTCCTCACCTTTCCTCTCATTGAACTGCAGCCTACACGTCCCCCATTGGCCTCCCACTATATTAGGCTGATCTGTACTCAAGATGGTGCCAGTGTATGAAGTCAGCTTCAGGCTCCTCCAGTGTGTTTCTGGTTGAACCCTATTATTCCAGTGTGTTCCTAGCTATTATATCCTACAGTGTGTTCCTAGTTATTATATCCTACAGTCAGTGGGTTCCTAGTTATTACATCCATCAGTATGTTCCTGGTTGTTACATCCTCCATTGTGTTCCTGGTTGTTACATCCTCCAGTGTGTTCCTGGTCACTACACCCTCCAGTGTGTTCATGGTTGTTACATCCTCCAGTGTGTTCCTGGTCACTACATCCTCTAGTATGTTCCTGGTCACTACACCCTCCAGTGTGTTCCTGGTCCCTATATCCTCCAGTGTGTTCCTGGTCACTACATCCTCTAGTGTGTTCCTGGTCCCTACATCCTCCAGTGTGTTCCTGGTCGCTACATTCTCCCGTATGTTCCTGGTCACTACATTCTCCAGTGTGTTCCTGGTCGCTACATCCTCCAGTGTGTTCCTGGTCACTACATTCTCCAGTGTGTTCCTGGTCACAACATCCTCCAGTGTGACCCTGGTCACTACATCCTCCAGTGTGCCCCTG
Organism: Mixophyes fleayi; assembly: GCF_038048845.1. Classification (NCBI taxonomy): domain Eukaryota; kingdom Metazoa; phylum Chordata; class Amphibia; order Anura; family Limnodynastidae; genus Mixophyes; species Mixophyes fleayi. Next base: position 43,687,754 of record NC_134405.1, read on the forward strand.
GTCACTACATTCTCCAGTGTGTTCCTGGTCACTACATTCTCCAGTGTGTTCCTGGTCACTACATTCTCTAGTGTGTTCCTGGTCACTACATCCTCCAGTGTGTTCCTGGTCCCTACATCCTCCAGTGTGACCCTGGTCACTACATTCTCCAGTGTGTTCCTGGTCACTACATCCTCCAGTGTGTTCCTGGTCATTACATTCTCCAGTGTGTTCCTGGTCACTACATTCTCCAGTGTGTTCCTGGTCACTACATCTTCCAGTGTGTTCCTGGTCACTACATCTTCCAGTGTGTTCCTGGTCACTACATCTTCCAGTGTGTTCCTGGTCACTGCATTCTCCTGTGTGTTCCTGGTCACTAAATTCTTCGGTGTGTTCCTGGTCACTACATTCTCAAGTGTGTTCCTAGTTATTATATCTTTTCCAGTGTGTTCCTGGTCATTCATGCTAGTGAATTCTGGACTTTTCTATATATTCTCTCCCTATAACTCCACCTACTACTCCATATAACCTCCCCCTATATCTCCTCCTATTACTCCATATAACCTCTCCCTATATCTCCAGTGTGTTTCTGGTTGAAACCTATTATTCCAGTGTGTTCCTAGCTGTTATATCCTACAGTGTGTTCCTAGCTATTATATCCTACAGTGTGTTCCTAGTTATAACATCCATCAGTATGTTCCCGGTTGTTACATCCTCCAGTGTGTTCCTGGTTGTTACATCCTCCAGTGTGTTCATGGTCACTACACCCTCCAGTGTGTTCCTGGTTGTTACATCCTCCAGTGTGTTCCTGGTCACTACATCCTCTAGTATGTTCCTGGTCACTACACCCTCCAGTGTGTTCCTGGTCCCTATATCCTCCAGGGTGTTCCTGGTCACTACATCCTCTAGTATGTTCCTGGTCACTACACCCTCCAGTGTGTTCCTGGTCCCTATATCCTCCAGTGTGTTCCTGGTCACTACATCTCTAGTGTGTTCCTGGTCCCACATCCTCCATTGTGTTCCTGGTCACTACATTCTCCAGTGTGTTCCTGGTCACTACATTCTCCAGTGTGTTTCTGGTCGCTACACCCTCCAGTGTGTTTCTGGTCACTACATTCTTTAGTTTGTTCCTGGTTACTACATCCTCCAGTGTGACCCAGGTCACTACATTCTCTAGTGTGTTCCTGGTCACTACATTCTCTAGTGTGTTCCTGGTCACTACATCCTCCAGTGTGTTCCTGGTCCCTACATCCTCCAGTGTGTTCCTGGTCCCTACATCCTCCAGTGTGACCCTGGTCACTACATTCTCCAGTGTGTTCCTGGTCACTATATTCTCCAGTGTGTTCCTGGTCACTACATTCTCCAGTGTGTTCCTGGTCACTACATCCTCCAGTGTGTTCCTGGTCACTACATCTTCCAGTGTGTTCCTGGTCACTACATTCTTCAGTGTATTCCTGGTCACTACATTCTCCAGTGTGTTCCTAGTTATTATATCTTTTCCAGTGTGTTCCTGGTCATTCATGCTAGTGAATTCTGGACTTTTCTATATATTCTCTCCCTATAACTCCACCTATTACTCCATATAACCTCCCCCTATATCTCCTCCTATTACTCCATATAACCTCTCCCTATATCTCCAGTGTGTTTCTGGTTGAAACCTATTATTCCAGTGTGTTCCTAGCTGTTATATCCTACAGTGTGTTCATAGCTATTATATCCTACAGTGTGTTCCTAGTTATTACATCCATCAGTATGTTCCTGGTTGTTACATCCTCCAGTGTGTTCATGGTCACTACACCCTCCAGTGTGTTCCTGGTTGTTACATCCTCCAGTGTGTTCCTGGTCACTACATCCTCTAGTATGTTCCTGGTCACTACACCCTCCAGTGTGTTCCTGGTCCCTATATCCTCCAGTGTGTTCCTGGTCACTACATCCTCTAGTGTGTTCCTGGTCCCACATCCTCCATTGTGTTCCTGGTCACTACATTCTCCAGTGTGTTCCTGGTCACTACATTCTTTAGTTTGTTCCTGGTCACTACATCCTCCAGTGTGTTCCTGGTCACTACATTGTCCATTGTGTTCCTGGTCACTACATCCTCCAGTGTGTTCCTGGTCACTACATTCTCCAGAGTGTTCCTGGTCACTACATCCTCCAGTGTGTTCCTGGTCACTACATTGTCCATTGTGTTCCTGGTCACTACATCCTCCAGTGTGTTCCTGGTCACTACATTCTCCAGAGTGTTCCTGGTCACTACATCCTCCAGTGTGTTCCTGGTCACTACATCCTCCAGTGTGTTCCTGATCACTACATTCTCCAGTGTGTTCCTGGCCATTCATGCTAGTGAATTCTGGACTTTTCTATATATTCTCTCTCTATAACTCCTCCTATTACTCCATATAACCTCTCCCTATAACTCCTCCTATGACTCAATATAACCTCTCCCTATAACTCCTCCTATTACTCCATATAACCTCTCCCTATATCTCCTCCTATTACTCCATATAACCTCTCCCTATAACCAGCGCCACATAGAGGGGGGGGAGTGCGGTTACTACTTACAAAAAAATAAATCGTCGGCGCGAGGGCCTGGGCCGGGCCCCCTGACATGCCCGGGCCCCGGCCCTCGTGCCGACGAATTTTTTATTTGTATTCTTTTTTTTCTTCAAAACGAAGTTTTTTTCTTCTTTTTCGCCCGGGGGGGGGGGGGGGGCTCGGTCGTTGGTGGGGGGAGCAGGGTAGTTCAAAAAACCCAAAACCATACTCACGTGATTGCGGCGCCGGCGTCCCTCCTCTCTGCTGCTCTGTGCTCCATTGCTCCAGACTGACTGAATGCCGGGTGTGACATCATCATGTCACGCCCAGCATTCAGTCAGTCTGGAGGAATCGAGCACAGAGCAGCAGAGAAGACAAGAAGGAAGAGAGAAGTAAAGGTAAGTGAAGGGAGGAAAACGGGGGGGGGGGGGGCAGCATGACACAGAGGGGTTAAAGAAAGAAGGGACAATAGCAGCATGACACAGAGGGGTTAAAGAAAGGAGGGACAATAGCAGCATGACACAGAGGGGTTAAAGGAAAGAGGGACAAGACAAGCAGCATGGCACAGGGGGTTAAAGAAAGGAGGGACAAGCAGCATGGCACAGGGGGTTAAAGAAAGGAGGGACAATAGCAGCATGACACAGAGGGGTTAAAGAAAGGAGGGACAATAGCAGCATGACACAAAGGGGTTAAAGAAAAGAGGGACAAGACAAGCAGCATGGCACAGGGGGTTAAAGAAAGGAGGGACAAGCAGCATGGCACAGGGGGTTAAAGAAAGGAGGGACAATAGCAGCATGGCACAGAGGGTTAAAGAAAAGAGGGACAAGCAGCATGGCACAGAGGGGTTAAAAATGAGGGACAAGCAGCATGGCAGAGGGGGTTAAAGAAAGGAGTGACAAGCAGCATGGCACAGGGGGTTAAAGAAAGGAGGGACAAGCAGCATGGCACAGGGGGTTAAAGAAAGGAGGGACAATAGCAGCATGGCACAGAGGGTTAAAGAAAAGAGGGACAAGCAGCATGGCACAGAGGGGTTAAAATTGAGGGACAAGCAGCATGGCAGAGGGGGTTAAAGAAAGGAGGGACAAGCAGCATGGCACAGAGGGGTTAAAGAAAAGAGGGACAAGACAAGCAGCATGGCACAGAGGGTTAAAGAAAGGAGGGACAATAGCAGCATGGCACAGGGGGTTAAAGAAAAGAGGGACAAGCAGCATGGCACAGGGGGTTAAAAAAAGAAGGACAAGCAGCATGGCACTGGGGTTAAAGAAAGGAGGGACAATAGCAGCATGACACAGAGGGTTAAAGAAAAGAGGGACAAAGGCAGCATGGCACAGGGGGTTAAAGAAAAGAGGAACAAGCAGCATGGCACAGGGAGTTAAAGAAAAGAGGGACAAGCAGCATGGCACAGGGGGTTAAAGAAAGGGGCAAAGGCAGCATGGAGGGCGCAGTATGATTATAAGGGGGCATAGCGTGGTGATGATAAAGGGGCACAGTAATGTGTGTGTGTGTGATGGCACAGAGCTTTTGGCAATGTAGTGTGTGTGAGGTAGATGGTGGCTAATTAATGGCTGCTATTTTGTTTGCGGGGTAATGGGAATACTATTTTAATGTTGGGGCTGTGGGAAGGCCTAATTATTATTCATGGATGTTATTGATTTAACGGTGGGGCTGGCTGTAATTTTCTAAATGTAGTCATTTTTTTCCCAAATAGGTCCTCCAACATTCCATGATCCAGACAAGCCGCAACTAAAGAAACCAGCAGCCACATGTAGTAAAAGTGAGAAGAACAGGTAGGACAGAGCAGCATAGTGTGTGAAATGTTGTGATTCTAATAGGGACAATGCCAATGTTTGGTGAGCCCAGTGCTTTCTTCCTATACTACACAAGGGTGCTAGATGTCCTGAAAGTCAGGAGTGCTTGGACAAATGTCACGCTCCGGGGAATTCAGGACCTAGTGATTTTATTGTGCTAGCCACGCCCCAATGGCGCATTGCCACGCCCCCAATTGTGTGACCATGCCCATGAATTTTTTTTTTGCTTACTCAACTATAAGGGGGGGGGGGGGGCATGAATTTGTTGTACCGGGGCCCTGAATTCCTCTTGGCAGCCCTGCCTATAACTCCTCCTATTACTCCATATATCCTCTCCCTATAACTCCTCCTATTACTCCATATAACCTCTCCCTATATCTCCTATTACTCCATATAACCTCTCCCTATATCTCCTCCTATTACTCCATATAACCTCTCCCTATAACTCCTCCTATTACTCCATATAACCTCTCCCTATATCTCCTCCTATTACTCCATATAACATCTCCCTATATCTCCTCCTATTACTCCATATAACCTCTCCCTATATCTCCTATTACTCCATATAACCTCTCCCTATAACTCCTCCTATTACTCCATATAACCTCTCCCTATAACTCATCCTATTACTTCATATAACCTCTCCCTATATCTCCTCCTATTACTCCATATAACATCTCCCTATATCTCCTATTACTCCATATAACCTCTCCCTATAACTCCTCCTATTACTCCATATAACCTCTCCTTACAACCCCTTGACATTATTCTATATAGCCTCTATATTAAACCATATACCAGTCTCTCCAGCAATTTTGTGTCTTTATCACCTGTCCTACCACAGGAGAGGAACAGACTGTCTGCCTCAGGTGGATTCAGGGCTTTGTGATGTCCCATTGCCGTTGTTGGTCATTTCCCTCGCCCACAGCAGAGTTATGATTTCCAGATTGTTGTAGATTTCAAGTGAGTGACAGATAACTCGATTTTCTCCTTTCATAGCCACAGTGTATTGCTGGAAAATAATGCTACACTTTCCCTTTCACTAGGGCTATTTTAAGTGCTATATTTAGACTGTAAATCATTTTTTAAGTTTCTATTGTCAGGACGATAATTGAATTTCCTCCGTAATATGAAGGGCACATAAGGAAAGATCTTTCAGTAGTTTATAAATCATAATGTCCACACATACAGTACATTTCATTGCTAAATATCTACCTATACTACTTGTATTTTGGCATTACTATATACACTGTGGAGAGAGTGGAATCTGGAACCTCAGTACAAAAAGAAATGTTTTACTGTAGGATTCATTAAGGTAAGTAAAGCAAGAAATATGAGTAACTTCGCACCTTGGCAAAACCATGTTGCATTGGAGGGGGATGTAATTTTAAAATGTGATGGCAGATTTATCAATAGGTAGAGCATGTCCTAGACCAACTTTAAATTTCAGTGTACAAATAAAGATATCAAGCATTTCTGTGCTACATGAAAAAACAGACAGTATTTAACTTATGTGCAAAATAAAAAAAAACTAATTTGCACCCATTGCATTGTAACATGGTTTTGCCCAGGAGAAAACTTGGGGTGGGGCAGGGGCACAAACCAGTATGTTGTTGCCTAGGGCCCCAAGGGGTCTTAATCCATCTCTGCAATCAATGTTCTATAATATCTTATTAATGCCAGTAGCTCTGTAAGTTCCATTTTCTTAGGAAAATGTCCAGTAGTTTTTTACAGTTAACTAATGTGTCTGCCAATATTAATACCAGCTACAGTGCATTCCACAAGGCTTTTACTGTAAAGAACCCTCTTCATGGCTGAAGATTGAAGCTCTTTGCTTTCTACTGTAAGTGGTAACTTTGTGCACTGTGAGATCCTCACATTGAACAGGTTGTCAGAGAATTCCAACCACAAGAGATGACCGTGCAATATGGCTTTCCATTACACAATACACATGTACAAAATAGGGCCAGAACTGCAAAAAAGTGCAGACTTGCAATGCTTCTCTGTGTCACATCAAAGTCCTGCCTTTTCCACTTTCGGAGACCCCCTTTTAGATCTTCTACTAAAATACTGCTCAGTTTTACATTTAAATAACATTAATGGACTTTAATAGATCTATTTTACGTAGAAACCCCTATCCTGCATCTAGCTGTTGACTAGATACAGTTTCTAAAAGACTGTACCTGACGTACATTTTCCTGCAGATTCTCGATATGCAGTGGGCCTGGTATATGCATTCTGGCCCCTAAAATCACATATTATTACTATTATTATTATCTTTTATTTATAAGGCAACACAAAGGGTCCGCAGCACCGTATATGACATATACAGAAAGCAGTGATCCATAATACATAACATAATACATGAAGAACAAAAAACAAAAAACATACATATGGAATAAATAAAAAATACAGGTAACATTGTAAAAAAGATCAAATCATTTTTAGCTTTAGCATTAGAAAACATGGCTAGGGAAGCAGGCCAAGAGGTACAGAGGGTGATGGAATATTAGAAGGAGAACACAAGGAACGAGGGCCCTGCTCGTGAGTGCTTACATTCTAAAGGAAAGGGTGAGACACAAATTGGGTGGTACCGACTGGGGATGAAAGCCGGGACAAGGAAATTAGGAGAAAGGCTGACAGACTTGAATAAAAAAATGAGTCTTAAGGGCACACTTGAAGTCTTTGAGAGTAGAGGCTAATCTGATGGAGCGTGGGAGATTGTTCCACAGCTGGAGAGCAGCCCAGGCAAAGTCCTGGAGGCGGGAGTGGGAAGAAGTGATCAGTGAAGTAGTGAGGCGGCGGTCATCGGCAGAGCGGAGGGGTAGGTGAGGAGTGTAGGTAAAGATGAGGTTGGAGATGTAGGGGGGGGATTGATTGAGAGCTTTGAAGGTCAGGGTGAGGAGTTTAAATTTAATTCTGTAGGCCATGGGGAGCCAATGTAGAGACTGGTGGAGGGGAACAGCACAGAGAGAGCGGTGGATAACAGTGTGATAGAGCAGCGAATAACATGTTAAAATGATTAGTGCAAATAGTTTTTTGCTCTGCTAAGGTGAAACAGCTGATATCTGCCAAATGACACGGGGGAGGAGGGGGGGGGGGGGGGTGGCGACCAGACACAGAAGGACCACTGCATATACCTGGCCTGCTCTATGTTGAGTATCTTCAGGAACAATTCAGTTAGATACACCCTTCTAGAGAGTGTATCTAATCATCAGTTAAATAAAGAACAAGGATTATAGTTGTAAAATTTGCACATTTAACCCCAAAATAAAAGGGTCCAAAAAGGTAGACTTTTGGTTTTAAGGTTTGTCACTGGAAATGTCCCTGTTTTTGAATACTGACCAATAGTAGCATTTCTGGAATGTAATCTTCAATTCTAGCTATCTATGCTGCTTCACTTAGCTTCACAAGTTAATTATTAATAAATATGAATATTTAAAATATAAAAAATGATATAATCATATTCGGTGAACATGTCGTGGTTGGGTCTGTATCCGTCTAGACTGCATCGTGCTCCATGTGCTTACATGCAGCTGCTTAGCAGCACAGAGTCCCCGAACATCGTATTCAATATAACTGGCAGCCACAGTGACGGGCAGCTGTATTACCCCCAACACATTCTTCCCTTTGGGTTAAAGATATGGAAAAATGTTGATAGGAATGTATTGTCACTAACACTGTGATAAGACATCCTGTCACAAAGCAGAGACTGTCCTGTCCATAAGTGATCTCCTCACCAATCATTCATTTACTGTAAATAATGCACCACTTTACACTAAATAAACATTGTTTATCCTAAACATCTTATCTATAACTAGAGATGGTCACTGACCCCCATGTTTTGGTTTTGGACCTGGATTACCTTGCGTGTTTTGGTTTTGGTTTTGTTTGGTTTTGCTTTGCTATTTTTGTAAAAAATAGCATTTGTTTTGGTCTAAAATAACCTAATTTAGTGCTCCACCAGTTTCTTGGATAAGTGAGTTAATTCTAAAGCTAATAAATTATGAAAAAAACAGTTTAATCCCTGGTAGGCCGTCCTTAATTCTAACACTTGCCTGCAAATTATACAGACAAACCTGGTTGTCTTCCCCCTCCATGTTTGACTTTTGGCAATGTAGCCATCGTCTTTGGGTGTATATTACACCCTCCACTTGTAGTTAAATAGAAAAAAATCAGCCTGCATTGACTGTACATTAAATAGAAATGGACAAAGGCAGTTAGGTGGCTGTCTGCATCAGACCCCCTCTCCACTACTAGTAAAATAGAAAACTGTTCAGCCGTTATAGACTGTAGAATATAAAACGAAATGGACCAAGGTAGTTTGGTGGCTGTCTATGACCATCCCCCTCCACTTGTAGTTAAATAGAAAAAAAGCAGCCTGCATAGACTGAACAATATAAAAAAAATGGACCAAGGTAGTTTGGTGGCTGTCTATGACCCTCCCCCTCCACTTGTAGTTAAATAGAAAAAAAGCAACCTGCATAGACTGAACAATATAAAACGAAATGGACAAAGGTAGTTTGGTGGCTGTCTGCATCAGACCCCCTCTCCACTAGGAGTAAAATAGAAAACTATTCAGCCATTATAGACTGTAGAATATAAATAGAAATTGAGAAAGGCAGTTTGGTATCTGTCTGCATCATCCTCATCTACATCCTCATTAGCGCCCTCGTCGCCTACACAAATCTCCCCCTCATCCTCTTCTAATTCCAAATTGGCATCCTCAATTGGTGTATCACCAGCTACACTTGGGCTGTTCAGGCACACATCAGCAGAGCTGCTGAAAGAAACCTTCTTTATGGGTACACTGTCACTAACAGAATGCTCACGATTAGACATACCACTGTTGGATGGACTCTCCACAGGGATTGGTGTCATTTCTGATTCAGAGCATACATTATGCTCTAATGCCTTATTGTTTTCTTGCAGCTTGTCCTCACGCGTAACAGTAGTTATGCACCACTTTTAGACTCCAAATTACTTGGTCTTGCTTGGTCACGAGTGACCGTACAAGAAGAAGGTTCAGTAACATTACTTGATCTGCCACTAACAGAGAAAGGCGAAGGCCCCATTCGTTCTTTGCCACTGTGTGTGTAGAATGGCATGTTGGCAATTTTTTTTTTATCGGCAGTTAACTTTTCCTCAGTTACACTTCTTTTTCGCTTCAACATAGTAAAAATTTTTTGGGTGTGTGTTTTTTTCCCTGATTTAAAAACACTATGTACTTTTACATAGGCTTTACCAGATGACGTATTGGGAACATTACCATCAGAACTGGTACCAGCACCTGCTTGTTGATCCTGCTCATATGTGGACTGCTTTGAATCCATTTTAATGAGACCAAAGCACTTGTAGTGCAAAATATTCAATATATACTGCTGCTAGATATGACTTTTTGCAGCCAGAAAAATTATTGTTTCACACTGGGGAATATGTATGGGACACCCCAAAGCACTTGTACTGCAAAATATTCAATAGATAGTGCTGCTAGATAAGACTTTCTGCAGCCAGAGAAATTATTGTTTCACACTGGGGAATAAGGGGCACCCCAAAGCACTTGTAGTGCAAAATATTTACTAGATAGGGCTGCTAAATATGACTTTTTGCAGCCAGAAAAATTATTGTTTCACACTGGGGAATATGGGACACCCCAAAGCACTTGTAGTGCAAAATATTCAATAGATAGTGCTGCTAGATAAGACTTTTGGCAGCCAGAAAAAATGTTGTTTCACACTGGGGAATATGAGACACCCCAAAGCACTTGTAGTGCAAAATATTCCAAAAAATGCCTCCTCTATCCTCCTCTCTTCCTGCTCTAACAATTGCTAAAAGAATTGCTAGCAGAATTTCAATAATAATTGAAAGAATATGGTATACAATAATTGCTCTGTCCCTGCTCTACTACAGCCTGTGACCTAACCCTGCTCGCTCCCTCTGTCAAATGGCGATGGATTGCTGTGTAGGTGGATATTTATGCATTTCAAATATCGCGAGAACCGAGCTCTGAGATCCGACGACGTCACAATGACGTTTTGCCTCGATTTCGAATCCGAATGGGCGGGAGAGTACCGAGCCTGCTCGGCTCGGTACTCGGATTGGTGAAGTTTGGGCAGGTTCAGATCTCGGGGAACCGAGCCCGCCCATCTCTATCTATAACCTCTTTACCTGGATATGATCAACCCTCTGTCCCAACCAGTGGTCGAAGTGGAAATTTAGAACTGGGGGCAGGGCCGCCGAGAGGGGGGGGGCGGGTACTAATTACCCGGGCCTGGGCATGTCAGGGGGCCCGGCCGGGCCCTTGCGATGCCGATTTTGTTTTTTGCTTTTTTTTTTTTAAACGATTTTTTTTGCAGCGGGGGGGCTGCTGCTCTGTGCTCCATTCAGACTGTCTGAGGGCAGCATTACAGAGGGGTTAAAAAATGAGGGGGGCACAGAGGGGTTAAAAAACAGGGGGGCAGCATGACAGAGGGGCTAAAAAACGAGGGGGGGCACAGAGGGGTTAAAAACGGGGGGGGGGGGCAGCATGACAGGGGTTAAAAAATGAGGGGGGCACAGAGGGGTTAAAAACAGGGGGGGGGGAGCATGACAGAGGGGTTAAAAAATGAGGGGGGGCACAGTGGGTTTAAAAAACAGGGGTCAGCATGGCACAGTGGGGTTAAAAAATGGTGGGCAGCATGGCACAGTAAGGTTAAAAAGGGGGGGAGGCATGGCACAGTGGGATTGAAAAAGGAGGGCATAGTATAGTGTGATGAAGGGGAGCCAGATGAAGGGGGCAAAAGCAGCATGGAGGGCGCAGTGTGATCATAAGGCATGGCGATGATGAAGGGGCACATTATTGTAATAATGGAGCTGGAGGAAGGCCTAATTATTAATCGTGGATGGTATTGATTTAACGCCAGGGTTGTTTGGATTTATCTCAATGTAGCTATTTTTTTCAGGGCTCCCAGCATTCCAGGATCCAGACAAGCTGCAACTAAAGAAACATGCAGCCACAGGTGGTGAAAGTGAGAAGAACAGGTAGGAGAGAGCAGGACAGTATGTGAAATGTTGTGATTCTAGTAGGGACAATGTCAATTTTTGGTGAGTGTTGCGCCCAATGTAGGGTGCAGGCCAAGACTGAACTCTTTGCGTACACACTGCATTTTTTCTATATTACACTGTGGTGCTAGATGTCCTGAAAGTCAGGAGTGCTTGGACATATGTGACGCTCGGGCGAATTGAGAGCCTAGTGATTTTGATGTGTTAGCCACGCCCCAATTGCACATTTGCCACGCCCCCCAAATGCATGACCACACCTCCGAAAAATTGTAAGTGAATATAATGTGAAAGTGTTACAATGAAGGCAGTAGGAGAAGTGGAGGTATGGAGGATGTAAGTGAATGTAATGTGATAGTGTTACAATGAAGGCAGTAGGAGAAGTGGCGGTATGGAGGATGTAAGTGAGTGGAATGTGATAGTGTTACAATGAAGGCAGTAGTAGAAGTGGTGGTACGGAGGATGTAAGTGAATGGAATGTGATAGTGTTACAATGAAGGCAGTAGGAGAAGTGGTGGTATGGAGGATGTAAGTGAGTGGAATGTGACTGTGTTACAATGAATGTGTTAGAGAAGTGGCGGTATGGAGGATGTAAGTGAATGTAATGTGATAGTATTACAATGAAGGCAGTAGGAGAAGTGGCGGTATGGAGAATGTAAGTGAATGGAATGTGATAGTGTTACAATGAAGGCAGTAGGAGAAGTGGTGGTATGGAGAATGTAAGTGAATGGAATGTGATAGTGTTACAATGAAGGCAGTAGGGGAAGTGGCGGTATGGAGGATGTAAGTGAGTGGAATGTGATAGTGTTACAATGAAGGCAGTAGGAGAAGTGGCGGTATGGAGGATATAAGTGAATGGAATGTGATAGTGTTACAATGAAGGCAGTAGGAGAAGTGGTGGTATGGAGAATGTAAGTGAATGGAATGTGATAGTGTTACAATGAAGGCAGTAGGGGAAGTGGCGGTATGGAGGATGTAAGTGAATGGAATGTGATAGTGTTACAGTGAAGGCAGTAGTAGAAGTGGTGGTATGGAGGATGTAAGTGAATGGAATGTGATAGTGTTACAATGAAGGCAGTAGGGGAAGTGGCGGTATGGAGGTTGTAAGTGAATGGAATGTGATAGTGTTACAGTGAAGGCAGTAGGAGAAGTGGAGGTATGAAGGATGTAAGTGACTGGAATGTGATAGTGTTACAATGAAGGCAGTAGGAGAAGTGGCGGTATGGAGGATGTAAGTGAATGGAATGTGATAGTGTTACAATGAAGGCAGTAGTAGAAGTGGTGGTATGGAGGATGTAAGTGAATGGAATGTGATAGTGTTACAATGAAGGCAGTAGGAGAAGTGGTGGTATGGAGGATGTAAGTGAATGGAATGTGATAGTGTTACAATGAAGGCAGTAGTGGAAGTGGCGGTATGGAGGATGTAAGTGAATGGAATGTGATAGTGTTACAGTGAAGGCAGTAGGAGAAGTGGTGGTATGGAGGATGTAAGTGAATGGAATGTGATAGTGTTACAATGAAGGCAGTAGGAGAAGTGGCGGTATGGAGGATGTAAGTGACTGGAATGTGATAGTGTTACAATGAAGGCAGTAGGAGAAGTGGTGGTATGGAGGATGTAAGTGACTGGAATGTGATAGTGTTACAATGAAGGCAGTAGGAGAAGTGGCGGTATGGAGAATGTAAGTGGATGGAATGTGATAGTGTTACAATGAAGGCAGTAGAAGTGACGGTATGGAGGATGTAAGTGGATGGAATGTGATAGTGTTACAATGAAGGCAGTAGGAGAAGTGGCGGTATGGAGGATGTAAGTGAATGGAATGTGATAGTGTTACAATGAAGGCAGTAGGAGAAGTGGCGGTATGGAGGATGTAAGTGAATGGAATGTGATAGTGTTACAATGAAGGCAGTAGGAGAAGTGGAGGTATGGAGAATGTAAGTGACTGGAATGTGATAGTGTTACAATGAAGGCAGTAGGAGAAGTGGTGGTAGGGAGGATGTAAGTGAATGGAATGTGATAGCGTTACAATGAAGGCAGTAGGAGAAGTGGCGGTATGGAGAATGTAAGTGAATGGAATGTGATAGTGTTACAATGAAAGCAGTAGGAGAAGTGGTGGTATGGAGAATGTAAGTGAATGGAATGTGATAGTGTTACAATGAAGGCAGTAGGAGAAGTGGCGGTATGGAGGATGTAAGTGAATGGAATGTGATAGTGTTACAATGAAGGCAGTAGGAGAAGTGGAGGTATGGAGAATGTAAGTGAATGGAATGTGATAGTGTTACAATGAAGGCAGTAGGAGAAGTGGCGGTATGGAGAATGTAAGTGAATGGAATGTGATAGTGTTACAATGAAGGCAGTAGGAGAAGTGGCGGTATGGAGGATGTAAGTGAATGGAATGTGATAGTGTTACAATGAAGGCAGTAGGAGAAGTGGTGGTATGGAGGATGTAAGTGAATGGAATGTGATAGTGTTACAATGATGGCAGTAGGAGAAGTGGAGGTATGGAGGATGTAAGTGACTGGAATGTGATAGTGTTACAGTGAAGGCAGTAGAAGTGGAGGTATGGAGAATGTAAGTGACTGGAATGTGATAGTGTTACAATGAAGCAGTAGGAGAAGTGGAGGTATGGAGGATGTAAGTGAATGGAATGTGATAGTGTTACAGTGAAGGCAGTAGGAGAAGTGGTGGTATGGAGGATGTAAGTGAATGGAATGTGATAGTGTTACAATGAAGCAGTAGGAGAAGTGGAGGTATGGAGAATGTAAGTGAATGGAATGTGATAGTGTTACAATGAAGGCAGCAGGAGAAGTGGTGGTATGGAGGATGTAAGTGAATGGAATGTGATAGTGTTACAATGAAGGCAGTAGGAGAAGTGGTGGTATGGAGGATGTAAGTGACTGGAATGTGATAGTGTTACAATGAAGGCAGTAGGAGAAGTGGTGGTAGGGAGGATGTAAGTGAATGGAATGTGATAGTGTTACAATGATGGCAGTAGGAGAAGTGGTGGTATGGAGAATGTAAGTGAATGGAATGTGATAGTGTTACAATGAAGGCAGTAGGAGAAGTGGTGGTATGGAGGATGTAAGTGAATGGAATGTGATAGTGTTACAATGAAGGCAGTAGGAGAAGTGGTGGTATGGAGGATGTAAGTGAATGGAATGTGATAGTGTTACAATGAAGGCAGTAGGAGAAGTGGCGGTATGGAGGATGTAAGTGACTGGAATGTGATAGTGTTACAATGAAGGCAGTAGGAGAAGTGGTGGTATGGAGGATGTAAGTGAATGGAATGTGATAGTGTTACAATGAAGGCAGTAGGAGAAGTGGTGGTATGGAGGATGTAAGTGAATGGAATGTGATAGTGTTACAATGAAGGCAGTAGGAGAAGTGGCGGTATGGAGGATGTAAGTGACTGGAATGTGATAGTGTTACAATGAAGGCAGTAGGAGAAGTGGTGGTATGGAGGATGTAAGTGAATGGAATGTGATAGTGTTACAATGAAGGCAGTAGGAGAAGTGGTGGTATGGAGGATGTAAGTGAGTGGAATGTGACAGTGTTACAATGAATGTGTTAGAGAAGTGGCGGTATGGCAAATACTATATACACCCTCACCTCCACCACTGGTCCCAATAAAATTAGAACATCTTTTCTATACAATAAAAATAGTAGAATATTAAAATGTAGCAACACATATAAATCAATGTATACTAATTGTAGTGGAATAATCAACTTATTGCAATCAGTAAAGTACTTCTTTGTGTTATTGCCTTAGAGTCCCCTGTGCTTTGTGAGGTGCTAATGAACAGCTTACTGGAAAAAATAAGAAAAAATATGATTTAAGGAGACAAAAAAAGAGGATAAATAAGTGGAGGGGACAGAGAGGAGTATAGGCAGCGCTGTCATGGGATCCGAGAGGAACACTCAATGAATAAATATAATGGCAACCTGCACCTTCCCTGTAATCTTGAGTCGTCTGCTCTATGTAATCTTGTCACAGTGGTAAAGGATAGAATTGGATAGTTGACCTGACTGCAAACAAGGCGATATACAGAAAACACATAGATAGGAAGCAGTGTCTGTATAGAAGGTTTGGTAAGCTTCTTAACCTACTACATTTAATTATAATACTATGTAATACGATTAGATTTTTCTTATAATCCCTGACTGTATATATCACTTTGCACATTACTATTTGCCACCAAGTCTTAGAAGTAATAACAGAAATTTACTCGTAGACGTGCCCAAGGGGTAAACGCTATTATCTGTGCACACCTGTTTAGAGGCAAGGTCACCTTGGTTCTGCTTATTGGTCATGTAATTTGGTCTCTCATTGCTTGCTTGGTTCTGACTCCAGACGGTCTATTCTGCTGGATCCTAATGTGACATGACTTTTCAGTTCCCTGCTTCAGTCTGTAGATTGTTCCTCTCTATTACAATAAGCCCTAGTTGTACATTTTGACTTAATTTAAATTTCTACCTATGTATAGCAAATTGGTGGTCCTTTAATGTACTTGTTTTCACTGCAGCATCAAACAAAAGCAATTCAGCACTAGCTGACCAACCCCTTTAAAGGATAATTCCATCTTTATACAGAACATTTTGTAAAGTAACTCCTCATTACCTGAATTACAAGGGTGCAACTTTCCCTTGATACCCCTACTCTATTGGGGTCCATGACTGGTGCACAATATGTGAGTAGGCTGCACGTTAAGTGCTATGTCGCTCTCGTCTCCTGCTCTCCGGCTTCATGCTGCTTGAGGTCCCTGTAACAATGGTCTCAGAGCTGCCTTTGGATGGCCCATTTTACCCATTGACACCACTTTGTGGAATTCCCTCCCTCGCACAGTAAGACTTTCCTCTAGTCTTCAAACCTTCAAGCGTTCTCTGAAAACCCACCACTTCAGACAAGCTTATAATATTCCTCAACCACCATTTTAATCTCCCTAGGTTACCCTATTACCACCCTCTACACAGCTAACACAAGACAACAACCCTCTGACCAACATTGCTACTCACACGGCACACTCAATTCTTTTACCTTTGCATTCTAGCTGGTCCAGTGTGCAATATGATGTAGCACATGCCCTTGTGTTTCAAACTCCCATTGTCCTATAGATTGTAAGCTTGCGAGCAGGGCCCTCTTACCTCTC
Source organism: Mixophyes fleayi (assembly GCF_038048845.1). Lineage (NCBI taxonomy): Eukaryota > Metazoa > Chordata > Amphibia > Anura > Limnodynastidae > Mixophyes > Mixophyes fleayi. The sequence goes on from NC_134405.1 coordinate 43,704,256, forward strand.
TGTCTGTATGTATTACCCAGTATTGTTTTATTAATGTTTGTTCCCAATTGTAAAGCGCTACGGAATTTGCTGGCGCTATATAAATAAATGTTGATAATATTGATGAATGGTGCACAGGGGGATGTTCCAGAGCAGGTAGGACTGTTAGTCAGATAAGGGAGGCAAGGAAGGTTACTTTTCAAAACTTTCAATATAAGGGTGAAATTAACTTTTAAAAAGAAATTAAAGTCAGTATGTGGCATTAATATACATTAAATAACTGCAGTGTTTATAACGTAACATGTCCACCATTCCTTCTTTCACTCCCCTGTAGCAGGCTGCCATGTGATGTGGGGATGTGATGCTTCTCTCATTACACAATCTGTTAGTGACTGATAGATATGCAAGCTTGCTTTGTAAAAAAATAAAATTTGAATTGGCAGGCTGATGCACACCGGCCAGTGATGTCACAGCAGCTTAAATGGCTGCATTCTCAGCCTTTTGATCTGCATCAAATTCCATTATGACACTGTTCTGAATGTGAGCATATGAAGTCTGGCACATGTGCTGCTCAGTAGAGCAGAGTGGGCATCCCAGGGGAATGAGAGAGTGTTATGACTGCCTCTGTTTTGTATGTGGCAGCAGTATCTATAATCCACCAGAGGTGCTGCTGTTCTGCTCCTGAGCTTGCACCATGCCTGAAGGGGTTAACCTCCTTGCCTAATTAGAACTGTACCTGGCTCACAGCTTCAAATACCTGCCTCAAGCTGTGTTCTGTGCACTTCATCCATGTATACCTGGCTACTGCTTGTGTCTCCCTGTTCCAGTTTGGTTCTGCTGCTACTTGATCTCCCGTTGTGACCTTGGCCTCTTTACCGTTGATGCTTGTTTGCTCGTGACCCCTTACTCTGTCTGAATACTGCTTGAACTCTCGTTGCCCTAGACCTCTGCCTGATAACCGTACTATGCTAGCTTGCTTGTGACCCTGTACCCTGCCTGGACTCTGGTTTTGCTTGTACTGGTGTTGCCAGACCTCTGCCTGGTCATTGGACTCTACTCCTCTGTTTGCTTCCCTGGACTGACTTGTGCATCCTGGCATTGGGTAACTCACCATTCTTATCCCTGCATTTAAACTGTATTTGCATTCACTGGAACTGTTATTACTGTGGACATTTCCTGCCATGTAATCACACCTGTTCAGAACTGTGTTTGGAGTATACCTGTTAATCCTGCTTTCCGAAATATGCATATCCTCAAAACAGAATCCTTGTCTTATATTTTTGCCTGAATAAAGACATTTGTAATTATACTTACATGACTGCTTCCTGAGTTTACTAGGAATCATAACAGAGAGCAAAGAGATGGGGGGACAAACAAGCATTGTTGACCTGATTTCCCAATAACATCAATTCACAAACGACTGGAAACTATGAAATGAAACTCAGACACATGGTTTTATTTACAGATATATATATATATATATATATATATATATATATATATATATATATATATATATATATCTAATATATAAATGCTTAGTGGCGGCTGTCTGTCTGTGTGTGAAAAAAAAAAACAAGTGCAGCGCCACCTGCTGGGCAGAGTTATACACTGACCTACTAAATTCTTAGTGTGTGTGGGAAAAAAAATTCAAAAAGGGCTGAAATTTGGTAGGACTCAAACTCATTTTCGTGAGGTAATTTTACCTCATGAACACACATGTGTAGAGGCGAGCGTTAGTGTGTGTGGAAAAAACTATTTTTTCAGAAAGGGCTCATCCAATTGACCTGAAATTTGGTATACTGACATTATTTGACAAAAATATTAGAATAGTCAAGTCAGTTAACTTCCATCATCCCCCCTTCCCCCCGTGGGAGGGGTAGTAAAGGCTAAATTTACGAGTTGAGGGGTCAAACTCATTTTCGTGAGGTAATTTTACCTCATGACCACACATTAAAAAGGGCGCTTGCGTTGGGAAGTAACGATCTTCCCCTGAGGAGGCCTGGGCTAGGCCCAAATGCATGACAAGAACCTTTTTAAGACCTTAAGTATTTTGATTTGACTAGAATGCATGAGTATCATGCACGGGTTAACTTGTATATATATATATATATACACACATATATATATATATATATATATATATATATATATATATACACATGCATAATTAGGGAGTTGTCCAATAAATATAAAGCGGAGCTTAGCAGATGTTAAAGTCCATATTTATTAATAAAGGTGAGTTTTCCTTATCTAGCTTAGCAGATGATTGATCTAGGCGTTTGCTTCAGATTCCATTGGACAAGCAGAAATTTATCTGGTCTTTAATATTTAAAGTTAAAACAGCATTTTATAATTCACTTATCAATAAAGAAAATATAATGTTCACCCTCACACACCTTTATCCCCACACCTCCGGGCCCTGTAGCCACCTCTCCCTATGGTTACGCTCCTGGTTTCATGCTAGTTTATTTCATTTTTATCTACCTCCTTGTGTCTATTTCCATTAACATTCTAAGCAAATGAAAAATTAAGGAGAAAGACTCAGGAGCCATCCATGTCTTTTGGAAAGAAGAATAGTCTCTGCCACTGTAGCTTGTGGGAGCTGAATAAAATGGGCATTACAAAGCTCAATACACAGACAAAAGACACCTATTTGGTTGACGTGGGTCTGACCAGGTCACAGTAGTTATACTTTAAGTAGCCCTAAAATCTTCTTCACGTCTGCTCTCCCTCCTGGAAACAGTCCAGCAGTCATTTATTTATATTTTATAATGTTAAGCACAATAAAATGTTAGCTATTGATGGAATTTCAGATTTTTGTGTCCTAATTTGCCAGCCGTTTTCAGATATGCTGTGCTCCGAATTCCTAGCTGTTAATTAGTAGAACAAAGTATGGCCTCTATTCCATACATCTCCCGAGTGAAACAAATGACATCTTTGGAAGACGATGGAAACTATAGAGAGGTTCTATCTGTAGGTCCTGTGGAATTTCTCATCTGTGTTTCCGTCTAGAAAAAATATTTTGATTTCAGAAATCTCCTTTTTCATCGTAATCATAAAGCCCCTGCAGCGATTTTCAATTTTTAAAAAGCACTGCCTTTAAATAATTGAATTTCAGTCATTTTACACAGCTTGAAGTAGTTTTACACCAAAATCACAGACTGAAATGAAAAGAAATGAAGCTATATTGGTAGCATAAATATCCCACTCTGCAATAGATAGTGATAAAGGATATTGTGGGGGTGTGATGGGCAACCTGATACTCTCGAGGGCTCCATGGACGACCCTCTAACCTGCAGAAGGGCCGCACATTATCCTTATCTCATATTAATAAGTTAAAACGATACATTTATACATAGAAAGAGATACCACATCCCTTTAAAATAGACTCATCCTCAAAACACCCCTCAGACCCTCACAATGCCCACTAACCCAAAACACCCTATATGCCCCTTAGAACTCCATTTACCCCAAAATGCCACTCGTACCTCCCATTTACCCTAAAACACCCCTCAGCTTAATTTAATAAGACTTGGAGCTGCAGGTGGGTCATAAAGCATAAAATAACTGGTGCATACAGAGTATAACTCAGAGAAATAAACAGTGTATCCCCATTTCCTATAGGAACATTTGGGTATTGAGCGGCTCAACAGTGCTGAGTGGGAGTTTTGAAGAGAGCTGGTGGCCTTGGGAGCTAGTGGCCTTGGAGGTAGCTGGTGGCCTTGGAGGGAGCTGGTGGCCTTGGAGGAGCTTTGGGTCTTGGAGGGATCTGTGGGCTTTAGATGGAGCTAATGGCCTTGAAGAGAGCTGTGGACCTTGGAAGGAGCTGGTGGCCTTGGAGAGAGCTGGTGGCCTTGGAGAAGCTGTGGGTCTTGGAGGGTCCTGTGGGCCTTGGAATCGGCTGGTGGTCTTGGAGGTCTGGCGTTGCTGTGGACTCAACACTTCCGGGCCGTATAGCGTCCTTAACCGCTGCACTCACTGTAGTTCGGCCTTTACACCAACATGTCATAAAGCAGACAGGAACCGCAGGCCTCAAGCGACGGCTCAGCAGGCCACTCTTAATGGTAGGCAGTTCACTGTCACCTACCATATAGGCGTTATTTCAGGGTGCTCCTAGGGAAATGATGTTTGAAACTAAAAATGGCAACTCTAGGCTAGTTACCAACTGCTACTAAGTTAAACACAAGTGACACTGCATGTCATATGAGATGGCTTGATATACAGTGGTAATGAATGCTAGAACGTGTGGTCTGGGGAATGTTCCATAGATGACACCCCAAGCACATATAGCAGTTACCAATGGGTGACGCTGCTACCACCAGTGATATCTCCCACCACAGAATGATTCCTGGCTCTCACCGGAGATGACTTCCTCAGGCTTTTCACTTTGGCCGATTTACTAGTATTGTGGAGGGTTTTGTACTGCTCCACTAACTGTCCTGTTATCTCCATCTCAGGATGTCAATAATATATTAGAATAATTTAAAAATGATTTATTTTGCGTTTGTTCTGGTGGATACCAACCAAGGCTGTTTGCCGCTGAGGCTGGTTAAGGGCTTAATTTTTTTTATTAATTTAGTTATTAGGAGTTACAGTGGTGTACAGCTACATTTGAGCTTGAATCCAACTAATAATGCAGTCAAGACAACAGAACACATTTAGTTCTCCAACTTTCCTGCTTGCTAAACCCTGCACTCATTTAGTGTGGGGTTGGCAAGCAGCAGGCACTCTTGTTGAATTGGCGAATACTTTAGATGTAATAAGTGGAATTTGGGTGCAAAAAGGAGTGCTGTTTTGGAAGGCCTCAAAAAATCTGCCAATTGTGTCAAATTAAATTGACCCCTCTTTCTCTTGTCCCGAGGCCAGGGGCGGACCTAGACTTCATTTTTTGGCGGGGGATTTAGCATAGTCACTTTGCTCCTTCATTCTGATTGGCTATCCCTTGTTGGCCCTACCACTGGCCCCGGTTGGTCCTACACCCTCCTATGTTTTGATCGGCGTCCCGGACGCAAATTAAAGGTATGCTTGGGCTGCTAGAGGGGGCTCCGGGATCCACCACTGCCGGAGGCCAATCTTTTATCCATTTCACTGCCTTTGAGTCAAATCTAAGGATTTGCAGTCCCTGAATGAATACATAATGGCTTACTTTATCAAATGTTTTGGTAAAGCCTAAATAAACTAGGCTTTACCAAACGATTAACAAAAGACTGACCGTCCGGGCAGTGACTTTTCACAACCATAATTTTCATACACACTGAAACGTCACATTACGTCCCTGCAGTGATATTGCCAAGAAATTTAAATAAAGGACAGAACATCTCCAGTAAGAGCCTCCAAAAAACTGTTAAAGGGAAAAGGAAACACGTCCTCTTCATTCATTCTATAACACATCTATAGAAAACATAGGTATGCGCTTCTCTTGCAGACTGTGCAGACAACAGTGTATAAATAGACAAGCAGACATATGCTATACACATAAATGAAATAGACAACTTCTATTGCTTTTCCGTTACAAGCATCTAACTGGCAATTGACTGACCGTGCCTGCAACGCACCACGTGGGGCAGCTACAGACATACGAACTGTACATACACACGGCCCTGAAAGGAGTCGCAGTTTGAGGAACTATCGGCAGTTGGTCGTGGAATCGGTCGTGAATTCATATACACTACATGATCGGAAGGTGATTGGAACGAGATTACTAAACAGTGCGACCAACCTAATGAGCCGACAATTGGAACTTTGGGACGACTTTCGATCATTGTGTAATTCTACGCACCAAGTGGAAAGGGCAAGGCATAGCGATGTTGGTTTGCGGGTCAGAGGTTTGTTAAGGAATAGAGAAAGAATAAATGTATTATGTAGAAGATTGGTAATCAGATAGACTAATTTACAGAGTTTAAGAAGGAGATTTAGGAATTTGACAAGCTTGGCTGAAGAGGTGGGTTTTCAGGGAACACTTGAAGGTTTGGAGCTGGAGGAAAGTCTAGTTGTACCGGGAAGGGAATTCCATAGAGTGGGTGCATCCCGTAAAGGACGCAGATCTTGGGCAGAGCCAAGGTGGGAGATATTTGTAGAAGAGATGTATTTTGGTGCACTTCTGTTAACGACTTTGTATCTTACTGCATTTTTCTGAAATGTCCCTTTTCTTGAGCATAGAACAATACTCAATAACATGCCTTTTATCTGCATGTTATATTAAGTTCTTACAATCTGTTTCTGTTCTCCATGCATTACGTTAATATTTATTGAAAAGGAGTGTGTCAAGTTAAAAACAAAAGTGCATTCTAATCGAATTTAGTAAACATCACATGATACACGTGATGGTGCTCGGAGGTCCAGTGAGACAGAATCACGAGGGCCGTGCTTAGATGCACCCAATCACAGTGTCTCTGGAAAGTATGTGAAAATGTTGGCCACTATGACACCTATCACTGCTAATTGCTGGGGATGGAGATTGCCCTAAGAAGCAGAGTTTATTTGACATGATCCCAGATTTATCTGTAACACGCACGCACTGAGGGGGATCCTGAGATGGCATTACCTTGCTATGTAAAGGAAACTTTTAGCATCTTAATGCATTGGACAACTTGCAGACTCCATATTGATATATGGGGTCAGCGTTATGAATCATTACATGGGTAGCACGGGGGATTAGTGGTTAGAACTTCTGCCTCACAGCACTGGGGTTATGAGTTCGATTCCCGGCCATTGCCTTATCTTTGTGGAGTTTGTATGTTCTCCCCGTGTTTACGTGGGTTTCCTCCGGGTGCTCCGGTTTCCTCCCACACTCCAAAAATATAGGTTAATTGGCTGCTATTAAATTGCCCTTAGTCTCTCTCAGCCTGTGTATGTTAGGGGATTTAGATTGTAAGCTCCAGTGGGACAGGGACTGATGTGAATGAGTTCTCTGTACAGCGCTGCGGAATTAGTGGCGCTATATAAATAAATAAATAAATGATGATGGGTTATGGAATGCGAAATCTATGATTTCTCCTGCGTTGAACCCTTCATAAATTATGCGATGACCATTTAATTGATTTTAATCTGTTATCATCACACTGAGATGGCAATAACACAACAGGTTTTCTAGCAGGTGAATAATTCACCATGTAACTGTTACCATAAACCCTTTTCATATATTGGGCTATGTGACAATGAGCTCTATCACCGGTGAAAAATAAAACCAGTTTCACAGGCAATTGGTTTCGACTCCCACTGACAAATATGCTCCTATATAAACCTTTGCTCTATGAGGAGACAGAGTTGAGGAGTCACTGACATGTGGTGCGTATCTTGGGATTTCCGGGAGATCTGTGTGTATAGCCGTCTATAAGATCTGGGGGTAAATGTATTAAGCTCCGGGTTCTTCAACACCCGCGAGTTCGGCGTCTTCAGCGCTTAAATTTAAAGCGGCGCTGCCTTGTAAAGGCAATTTAAGCGCTGAAGATGCCGAACTCGCGGGTGTTGAAGAACCCAGAGCTTAATACATTTACCCCCTGGTCATAGTTATATTGCTGCATGTAAAGTGTATAAATGTTATGTGTTTACTAGCATTTGTAAAGCCAGTGCAATGAATGTGAACCATACTTACCCAAAATTTGGGTAAGTGGCTTTGGGACAGGGGGCGTGGTCATGACATGATGGGGGCGTGGTCACTGTATGATGGGGTATAGTGGCTGCAACCCAGGGGTATGCTTAGCTCTTTTGAAGGGCTAGGCTGCCTAAACACCAGTTTGCAGGGATAGGCAATACCTTCCCACTGATCAGGACAAAGTTGTCACGATTGAAATGGCGGCACAGAGCACTCAAATCGGGTCTGTCCCCTAAATTGGGGCGGTTGGAACGTATGGTAAACAGGTCTGACAATGGTACAAATTGTTTCCAATGTCAGCATAGCCACTCATAATTTTACTTCTCCTTGTTTGAGTTGCATCAGTGTGTTGTCAGTATTCTGAATGCTGCTGGTTCTATTCAATGCATTGAACACAAGTGAGCGTATTGAGGTCAGTAGAGAGACCTCCAATTACCTCTCGAACGCTGGTGAAAACGCTAGTTAACAATTGCACAACAAATGCACGTGGTTTCACATAAGGGCATGGAGGAATGTCTTAGTTTGTTGCCCCTCTTGTTTACTTCACAAGTGTCTGTGGGAAGTTGTTTTTTTTTTTTTGCTTTATTCCTAATGTAAGAATTTGGAACCCCCCACCACCGGAAGTATTCAGGGGCGCATTTAGGTTTTTTTTCCAGATACCCAGAAAACCTTTTTCTAATCTTGGATCCTCCCAGTTAGTATGTATGTAACATTGTCTATGAAACATAGACTTCGCCTTAGAAACATTTCTATGAGCATCTGCATATGTTTTCATGAATATTGGCCTCAACAAAATGACTGCCGTCACTTTTGTCTCTAGTGTATTATTAATTGTTTTGTATCTAGTGCTCTAGAGTTTGTCTGGCATAGAAAATATAGAAAGTAATGACCTGTTCTCATCTGTAGTCTGATGTGCAGCACTGGGTAAAGCTGGGTACACACTACACTGTTTTCGGACAATAATCGGCTCAAACAGCCGACATACGACCGCTCGTTCAAAAGTCAGGTCAGTGTGTGCAGTGACACGATGGTTGAAAGTCTGCCCAAATGGACGATTATCGCCTCATTTGGTTGGTCGTACCGTTTAATATTTTCGTTCCAATCTCGTTTCCTCTGTGTAGTGTGTATAAACTTCAACAGTGAGTACGAAATTACAGTCGTTGCTCACGACAACATGGCTGTAAAAAGTCGCTAAAGGGACGTCCGCTCTTCCCTTTATCGTCCTAAACAAGGCTAGTGTGTATGCAGTCCATGGACAGAGCGATCGGAACATCGATCGCATGTAAAATCGCTCGGCATAAAAAGTTGTTCGAAATTTCTGTAGTGTGTACCCAGCTTAAGTAACTGTAACACTAATTTTAATAGTCTTTTTTAATTTAATTGGTTGTGAGAGGATATTAATAGTTGTTTTGTAAAGTAATAATATAATTTGGTTAGATGGTCAGATTTATTTAAAGCAGTGTTCACATTAATGTGCAGCTTACTTTATGCCTCATTCTTGCTTTATGTAACATTTTATTACATTTATGTATATTTTACTGTTCTAATTCTAGTTTTCATATCTACTGCATAATTTCCGCTTTGTCTGCAATTCTGAATTGTATTGTTATGCTGAGTGTATGGGCACTGCACAGTACCACTTCCCTTTGTTATTTCCATGCTGTACATCTATACATTTCACTGTACTTCTCTTTGTGCAATTTTTCTGCTGTAAATACAGGCACTGCACATTACCACTTCACTTTATGCAATTCTTCTGCTGTACATATGTACACTGCCCAGTGCCACTTCTCTTTAC